>NC_063057.1:31597616-31786214 GCF_018812025.1 Megalobrama amblycephala | reverse complement strand
AGGACTACCTCAAGGGATAAAATAATCTGGAGGGATACTTGTTTGTTATACTCAAAAAAAATATTTATCATAAATATAACATGGTGGTGCTTTTTAATTTTACTTTTGATCACCATCATATGTGAAATAATCAAATGGATCAGACTTACAAGTGTTTTAAATTATTATTTTTAATCAACAATTCCTGAAGAATTCTGAATATATGCATTTAAAGATGTATTTATAATTTTCTCTCTGAAAATCACATTATTAACTGCTACACAATTTTAAGTCATTTGCCACAGTGGCAACAGTAAGTGTTTGATTTGTCTCATGGACAGTAGGCTAAAAGTGTTTAAGTTGGGATGCAAATGTACATTTGTTTAAATTAACTACATCTCTAAGAAGTGTAAAAACCTAATTTTTAAATATTTAAGTATTGAGCTAGTGCAGCTGAGTTGGATCTGGACAGCTCTAGCTTGTTTACCATTTGCTCCTTTATAGTGTCATACATTTGTAGATAATGGGATCTCTGTTAAACCATACATGGCTCTTCACTAGCACAGAAAAAAATAACTATATGTTCTCTATAAATCTATGGTATGTTATAAAAAATAATAGCCCAAATATTTAGTACAAATTTCTCAAGCTCAAAGTCTAGTGTGACTGCGTATTAATGCACACAGTTATTGATGAAATATCAATGGTGTCAAAACAGTTGTTTGCCTTTGTGAACTGGAGACTGCAACAGATGAAAGGAAACTAGAAATCATTTGGTGGATTATCTGTACTAGCTGTAGGAGATGGGGATGTGTAGGCCGAGTCCTTTAGCAGGTCTCCACAACCAAAGTCCAGCAGCTGGATGTCATGGGAAGCTGTAGAAATCAGCAGGTTCTCTGGATTGACGTCCCGGTGCAGGACTCCGCGGCTCTCGCAGTGTTTCAGCGCGGTGATCAGCTGCACCAGCACTTTCCTGGCCAAGATCTCATCCACACAGCCGTTCTCCTCGCAGATCTTGGCAGGGAACTGGCCGTTCCAGGATCATGCAGTAGCAAGTGGGATGCTCAAACCACTCCAGCCTCTTCCCAGCAACTTCGCATAAGCTTCTGCAACGCATACGATCACAAGAAATGTTTTCAAATGACAAATCATTTAATAATTGATTCATTCTTTAATATAAGCTCATTAATATAAGCCTGTTCTGACCTCTGTGAGATCGTTTAGCAAGGTCTTTTGAATGAAGTGGACAGACGTCCATCATCTGGGATCTCCTGGCTGCCGCTCTGACACTTCCTCTTCTTGTCAGCCTGACCTGCGGACACAGAAACAGTCAATTCAGAAGGCAAAGGTGTTAAATATCCAGGAAGCTCTTGGCTCAGTGTCTGATGGCGGATCCTGACCGCGGTCATCAGAACCGAGTCTCCAAACCTCCTGACCATTCGTTTGAGTGAAAGCAGCTCTGCTGGATCTGGAATATTTCAGACATTAGTTATTATAATAGTAAAGTTTTAGTAATAATAATATTTTTTTTTAACTTTCTATTGGGTCTTGAATTGCAATTGAGCTAGAATCATGGCAAGAAATAAAACGCATATTTGAACTTTAGACAGTTTTTTCAATCACTGTAAAACTTCATTCCAAAACATACCAATAAACAAATGAAAAATTCATCCTCCTCCAAACTGCAATAAAAGCAATACAAAATACAATACAAAAAGGAATAAAATACAACTCTCCTTAGAAATACTCCATAAAAAAAATAAAATGTTAAATAAACACCAAACTCATTCTAAAATAAGAAAAGTACAATAAAAAAGTGTCCTCAGAAATATGAACTCTTTCAAAAACAAAACTATCCTCCGATCTCCTTCTACAATGAAAGTCTCCTCTCAGAAATCCTCCGAACAGCTTCAAAATCACAATATCCGCACAGAAAATACTCTGCAAGTCTCCTAAGACGAGGCAAATTCACAGAATGATTTACAGAATATTGAGAGTGTAAATGAAGAAAGAGTTATTTTATGTGGGGATTTTAACGCAAATGACAGTGTGGTGAGGAACAATGATGAATGATGCTAATGGGATGGTTATTGAAGAAATAATGGATCTAAAGAATTTGGAAATGATGTAAATTATACAGACTTTCCTACAGGGTTGTACGGGTGAGTAATTAATCCATTAGGAATGGAAACTGCCTGGTATTTTAGACTGTGACTGCGTTCGTGATCATGATATGAGGGCTCCTATATGGTGGATGCAGTCAGCCAATGTTCTCAATGCATCAGGGTTCAGCATGTTGTCAATTATCTTCTCTTGACGTGTAGAATATATATCATCCAGCAGAGAGTTTGTGGCCATACACAGGATTGGGACTTGTTGGTGACCCAATATTTGTATCTCATTACTGTAACGGGAAGGTATGTCAACCTCTTAAGAAGCACTCACAGCACCCCCAACACTTCTCTGATCACAGACAATCTCATTGGGAATAGTAAGAACATCTGCCAGGATTGGTAAGCCAAGTTTTCTGACACAAAATTCATTTAGGCATTCATCTTCCTCTATGTCATCAAGATTAAAAAGCAATTGTTTACATGGTAAATCTATTGTTAAAGACTAATTGGCATCATACAAGAGTAAAAACTCTTCTTCTGACAGCAGATGATCATTTAATGCCAAAAGATAAAACTCTACTTAAGAAAGAAGATTAAGTAAACAGTCATCAGTACCCTCCACTACATAAATATAACTTTGCATGATCATCCTTTATTTTTTGGGCAGTCATTGCCCCGGCAGAAGGACTACTGCTGAATTTCACTGAGGAAAGAGTCTGCAAAGTTACAAAGCACAAGATCGCTCCAGCAGGAGTTCTTCTCTATATCAGTGTCAGTTTCTGAACTCCCTGAAACACCTCCACTGTAGTCTTGAGGTTTCTTTTGGGAACAAACACATCACAATATATCTAAAGTATTGTTCACAAAAGACTGAAGCAAAATGTAGTTATTTGTTTTTATGTTTGTTGAAATAATTGTGATTATCAAATTAACCATTATGCAGCAAGATGGAAGTGTATTTCTTTTTCATCGACTAAAACTAGACTGAAATGATCAGAAATATGAATTGATTATAATTTGTTACAATTATACATATATCAGTTACAATAATTAACATTATGTAGCAGCATTGATATTACAATGAATTAACCTGTTCGTCCAGCGTTTTAATTGTCTATAAAACATATTTTTCCAATTGTCTAAAAAACATTTCTCTCATACTACAAGCAGTGTGAAATTTGTGATTTCTTTCTCCACTCCTGTAGTTGTATCTGTATATCCCCTGGATCTCATGTTCTGCATTGAGGACCATCTCCTCAAAAGACCTGGATCCACTTCAAAAAGCAGAATCAACACATTTAAAGATCTGTCAGCCAATAAGAATAAAGCATTTAGTGTATACATAGGACAAATCTTTAATGAAATCTGTGCATGATCAATTTCAATTCAAAGGTACCTTTGATATTAATACAATTATTTATTTGACATTGACATTAAAAACAATAAAAACAAAATGAGATTTCCATCAAAGCAAATAGAGTTTGAGAGAAAAGACTTACAGCAAAATCCTCAGTGGTAAATTAACACTGCTCAGTGTCTATACAAGTCCTTCCATTCTACAGTGTCAAAGTAACACTTAAACAGTGTGTAGCAGTCAATGAGATAACTGAGGATTCATTAAAATTCATTAAAAAAGTACATTTCGATTGAAAACTGGAAGTGGAAGTCACCACTTTGACATTTATTTAAAAATCATACTAGCTAGGCAGGCAACTTTAGCTGATCTGCTTCTTTTATTCTCTTTCTTTAACAATGTGAAAAGTAATGTGTCAGTGAAACTCTATTGAAAATTGATAATAGAAAATTAAGTTTTAATTGACGTCAACAGTTTAATTAAATGAAACACTGAAACACTCACCATAACCATAACAATGACCATTATTAAAACAAAAAAACATCTAGAGCTAAACTTATATTAATTCTTAAGAAGAACTTCTGTAGACATATGAAAGAAATAAAGTCAAACTGGTTAGTAATGAGTGAAGATGATAATGCTGATTTTGGAGTCGTCTGCTTCTGCTTGGAGATCTTGAGAGATTTAAGGTCTTCTTTTATCTTCCGTTGACTAAGGCTGTGTGTGTGTAAGTCAGTTATAGTTGTGTTTCTGCTCACCTCTTTTCTTTTTTCTGTTCTTATTGTTCCTCGTTCCTGCAGTGATTCACTAATGCTCAATGCATCAATCTTTATTTATTTAATTTAATTATCTCATAAACTGCAACATTGCTTCAGTGTTACTTTAACACCAGGTACACGCTAACGCTACATGATCTTCACCCAGCCAGCAAAATGACACGTGGGGCCCAGATGGGTTAACTACGGGTTCCATGGGTACTGTGTGGTGGGCATGGGCTTTGGCTGGGTGAAATCAGCGGGTCCCATGTAGGTTTTGTAGTATGAGTCCAACATAGGAAGCCCATATGAGCTGATTACATGGGCCCCATAAGGGACAGGCATGGGCCAAGTGGGCATGGGTTTGATCTGGGAACACATATATGGGTCTTGAATGGCATATTTATGGGCCAAGTTGACATGGATTTGAACTGGGAATGCACATATGGGTCCTGCATAGAATTTCTATGGGCCAAGTGGGCATGGGTTTGAACTGGGAACACATATATGGGTCTTGAATGGCATATTTATGGGCCAAGTGGACATGGGTTTGAACTGGGAACACATATATGGGTCTTGAATGGCATATTTATGGGCCAAGTTGACATGGATTTGAACTGGGAATGCACATATGGGTCCTGCATAGAAATTTTATGGGCCAAGTGGGCATGGGTTTGAATATACGCATTTGAATAATACGCATATTGCTGAGTGACACGTGAGCCTTGCTTATCGTGGACGACGCTGCACACACTACTATGTCCCTGTGTGTGTGCTCTGCACACTCATACACATGCACACAGACACACGCACACACACACACACACACTTAGTGTCATGTAAGCTGGTTATTTGATGTTAAAATGGTTACTTTATCTTTTTTTATTGAAAGCTCCTGTTGAAACACTGATTTGCTCAATTTTTGTCTAATTTTCATTAAGGTCTTGCCAGCCAGAAGACAGGAGCCAACCAGACAGGAGCCAGCCAGACAGGACAGGAGGAGGTGTACCCTGTTGTTCATAAATATGGCGTAAGTTTCCATACATCGACCTTAAAGTTTTCCTTTAAATGCTCCTGATATGTTACAAGACGTTGACAAAATTATGTTAATTTCAAATGGTTATATGACTTATATCACAGTAGTTTAACCAGGATATTTCTCATTTCAAAAGCAGAGGTGCGCAGCCCACAAACTGATATTACATTTGACATTTGATATTTGATGAAAGTTCCCAATCAGGGGAGAGGAGGGCTCTAAAGTATTCAGAATTTGGGTGGATATTTTATTTAATTAACCCATTTTGCCCATTTTTATCAATTTCTTACACGAAGGGTTTTTTCCTCTCCATAGAGATTTCGGTGGCGGCCGCCACCACGTTATTTCTTGCCGCCGCCACCGCCTCACGATGAGGAAATCCAAAAATAAAATACTTCAAGCGCTGTCTGTCGGGTGCGCTGTACGTTTTTCCATGTGCGACCCATGCTATTTCTGGATCTTAAAACAGTGTACGCTAGCAAACCCCCCACCGTCGTAAGCTATGATCGCTCCGATCGATGAGGGTAGATCGTTACTCTAACGCCACTCAGTCCTTGGTTGGTTAAATCCAAGGAAAAACTCACTGATATTGCTTTCAATTAAACATGATTGTAGCCTTTTCAGTTCTTGGCCAGAAATCTTACATATCGAGACTGGCCTTTAATTTACAGATCTATCACATTGAGGTTTTTTAATAGGGTTTAATATGTGATTCACGATCTTTGGCACGTATTGGTTAAGGATATTAATTATATTATTAATTAAGATTTATTCAAAGTTTATCATTGGGTTTTTGTTGTTTTCAATTTATAGTTTATATTTCTTGCAGTTCCAAAGCATCAATGTGTCTTGTATTTACCTCTACAGTGTACTTATAAGCATTCTTCTTCGTTTTTAATTTTTCTTAGATTGTTTCCTTAAATGAATGGTTGGGCTTACCCAATTATGAATTTAATTATGAATTACCATTAATTATGAATTGCCCAGTTAGGACCAACATAAGATCCTTACAGAACCCACTTTAAGCCCATATGGGCATTCACGGTTGAATCCTGGTGCAAGCCCACTTTAAACCCCTTTAGGCAGGTGGGGCCCAAATGGGTCTGACACAAATTGCCCGGTTAAGACCCACATAAGACCCTTACAGATCCCACTTAAAACCCACCTGGGCATCCATGGCTGGCCCCATGTGGATCCCGGGTGCAAGCCCACTTTAAACCCCTTCAGACTGGTGGGCCCCAAATGGGTCTGACATGAATTGCCCAGTTAAGACCGACATAAGACCCTTACAGATCCCACTTAAAACCCATCTGGGCATCCACGGCTGGCCCCCATGTGGATCCCGGTTGCAAACCCACTTTAAACCCCTTTGGGCAGGTGGGGCCCAAATGGGTTTGGCATGAATTGCCCAGTTAGGACCCACATAAGACTCTTACAGATACCATTTAAAGCCCATCTGTGTAGCCATGTTGCAAAGCCCACTTTGGACCCCTTTGGGCAGGTGGGGCCCAAATGGGTCTGACATGAATTGCCCAATTAAGACCCATGCAGTACCCTTACAGGTCCCACTTTTAGTATGTCTGGGCTTCCACGGCTTGCCCCAATGTGGATCCCGGGTGCAAGCCCATAATGGGCCCCACATTTGCCGCCCATGAAGCCCTCATCTGGGCCCCACATGTCATTGCTGGCTGGGCAGAGTCGTTGGATCACTGTTCTTCTCACAACACACGACTGTCTGGGGTCAGTTAGTGTCTGTTATGCACACATTACACAACATTTGAATAGGAAGAATCACCAACAACTGTCTGGAAAATTAAGTTTCATAACCAAACATGTGAGAATTAATACAGGAAATAACATGAGTTCATGCGTGAGACTGAATTTCTTCTTGCTAAAATGATCCATGCAAGAATCTTGTGATCCAAGTTTTCTGTGCGCAGATTTGCAACAAAAAGAAAATACTAATATGAAGGAGAGGATGGTTGCTTGCAGAAGTCATGCTTTCTGTTGCAGATCTCTGACTCCCTCTGAACTATCTCTTTCCCTGTATCTTGCTCTATCATTGGCTTTAGGTCATCACAGATGTAATTTCTAGTCAAAACACATTTCACACTGCATGACTCTTGAGTTGCAGAAAGGTCCAGATAAATATCTCACAGGCATCGGTGGTGCATCAGCACTTCTGTTAGATCTTACTTTCTATATGAGGATTTAATACACACCTTCATGCTAACATTTCAGTGACTGAAGTTCTAAATCAACACAGTTTCACTGATGATCCAGTATAATAAACCATAAACCCAGGATAGAGCGGTTGAGTGAATGTGGTCTGGACTGTGTGGATGAGGCTCATTGTGTCTCCAGAGACGCTGTAGAAGGACAGAGTTCCTGCACTGTGATCCACATACACTCCTATTCTCCTGCTGATGGACTTTACAGGGAGTTCAGTCTTTATGTTATTGTGTCTGAATGAGGAACTGAAGCAAGAGCAGAACAAACTCCAGGACTGATCATTAGATCCAAACACACACTCATTACCACGTCCTTTCCTCCTGATGCTCTTATATGACACTGATATACGCACTTCATTCCCACTCCACTCAATCTCCCAGTAACAGCGTCGATCACACACACTCTCTCTACACAACACCTGAGGATATAGATCAAATCTGTCTGGATGATCAGGATACGGCTGATCTGTTTGAGTTCCAGTAATCACTCTGTTCCTCTCAGACAGATGGAGGCGTTTATTCACTGTGTTTGGATCCAAAGTGAACTGATGGGAATCTGATGGAGATAAAACACATCAGAATCAGGAATTATCAATCTGATCTTTTAATGTATCTGAACACTTCATGTTCAATATATCAGCAGTGTCTCAGTACAGTTTACCAGATATCCTGTGAAAATCATCATTTACATGATCAACTATAAAACTCTTCAGTCATGTTTTCTTTCTCCTTCTACAGGAAGAACATGAACACACTCAGTGAGTTTCTCTGCTTGTTTTCTTAGTGACTTACATTGTAGGAAGTCTTTCCTGGTCCTGGGAACAAAGTTGGTGAAAGTGACTGTGGAAATCAACAGACATGAAGAGTGTGATTATCATGTCAAGAGAAAATGATCCTGTATCCGTTGCTAAGACATTTCTAATATGATCTACATGATATGAGATGATGGAGGATCATTTCTGAGAGCAGATGAATCTCCAGGACTTTACCTCTGTCAGAGATCTTCTTCAGCTTCTCTTTGCAGAAATTCTCCAGTTTGTCTCTCAGCTGACAGACAGATTCTCTCACAACATCAAAAGAGGAGAGAGAACTGAAGGGATCATCATTTACGTCTGTAGATTCAGGAGGAGCTGAGAGAGACTGGAAACTCTACAGAAAACAGAAATCAAAGCTCATCACCTCCACACTTCAGCCAATAACCTGCTCTACTGTCAGATTTGAGCAGCTCTTGTTGATCTTTAGCAACTCTCCTCAATCCAGCACTTTCACAGCATCAGCTTCATTCTTTTCATATTCATCATATCATGTTAGAGTTATAAAATGTTTTCTAAGAGATTTCCAGAGCTGAACTGCATTTTGTTTTGCAGTGTGTATTTTGATCATAAGTTGAGTCTGGCCTAAATTATAGGCATTTAAAATTACTTACAATTTGGTCAGAAGACTCCTCTGTGGTACGTTCTTGTTCAAAGTATTAAAACACTATAAATCAAGCCAAGGTAGGCAGCTTTTGTAATCAATTACATTTCTTTTAAATTGGTTATTTTTCATAATAAACAAAAAAATTTAAGGCAAATTAAACTTCATCGTTATGGTATAAAATACAGTAATCACTCTTGAGTCATGGGTGTAGTCAGCTCTGGGCTTCCCATCTTCAGCTTGGGGTTTCTTGTCCTCAGCTCTGGGCTTCTAGGTGTTGGGGGTACTGACAACACCTAGAAGCTGATTTTTTTTTGAAAATGCTAAAACAGGGAAGAAAACAAGGCGCTGTTCACTTGCAGAACGCAAGTTTTTGGAGGGCGCATAAGTCTGGAGTAGTGAGTTAAGATATAGCAGTGCAGAGCCAGCGGTCGTTCTGTAGGCAAACATCAGAGCCTTGAATTGGATGTGAGCAGCTATTGGCAGACTGACAAAGAGAGGTGTGACGTGCGCTCTCTTCAGCTCGTTAAAGACCAGTCTTGCTGCAGCATTCTGGATCATTTATAGAGCCTTGACAGTGCATGCTGGAAGGCCAGCCAAGAGAGCATTACAATAGTCCAGTCTGGATAGAACAAGAGCTTAGGCGAGAATTTGTGTGGAATGCTCTGATAGGAAGGTCTAATCTTCCTGATGTTGTACAAGGCAAATCTGCAGGACCGGGCCGTTGTAGCAATATGATGTATTTGATCTAGCAATATGATGCTGTCCTGGAAGCAGTAATGGTTCACGACCCAAGTTGAATTGAAAGGTTATGATGAAGTGTTGGGTTGGCACCGACCACAAGCAGTTCCGTTTTTGCAAGCTTGAGTTGAAGGTGGTGGTCATTCATCCAGGCAGAAATGGCTGCCAGGCAGGCTGCAATGCGACCAGCAACCGTCAGATCATCTGGTTGGAATGAGAGGTAGAGTTGTGTGTCATCAGCATAACAGTGATAGGAGAAACCATGTTCAGGTTTGAACAGATCCTAGTGATGACATGTAGATGGTCCAAGCACTGAGCCCTGAAGTACCCCAGTAGCAAGACGATGCGACATAGATATCTCACCTCTCAAAGATACCCTGAAGGACCTACCTGAGAGGTAAGACTTGAACCACTGGAGTGCGGTTCCCGAGATGCCCTTCGACATGGGTGTTGACAGGAGGATCTGGTGGTTAACTGTGTCAAAAGCAGCAGACAGATCTTGCAAGATGAGTACTAATGATTTTGAAGTTGCTTGTGCCAGTCTCAGGGTGTCAGTGACTGAGAGCAAGACAGTCTCAGTTGAGTGGCCACTCTTGAAACCAGACTGGTGGTTGTCCAGGAGGTTGTTCTGTGTGAGATAAGTAGACAGTTGGTTGAACACAACTCTCTCAAGTGACTTTGCAATGAATGGAAGAAGGGATACTGGTCTGTAGTTTTCTAAAAGTGCTGGATTCAGAGTGGGTTTCTTAAGCAGTGGGGTAATCCTAGCCTGCTTAAAAGCTGTGGCAAATGTTCCAGTGTGAAGGGAAGAATTGATTATGTGAGTGAGTGCAGGTACAATCGAGGGGGAGATGGCCTGAAGAAGGTGAGTGGGGATAGGGTCTAGGGGACAGGTAGTAGGGTGATTGGAAAGGATGAGTTTGGAAACATCTGCCTCAGAGAGCATGGAGAAGGAGGGGAGAGTTTGTGTGTTTTCTGTTGAGATGTTATTGTCAGTGTGTGGTGTGGAGAATTGGCTGCTGATGGTTATTTTATGTGTGAAAAATGTGGCAAAGTGGCATGTGGGAGGTAGGGAGGGGAGGAGGGCAAAGAAGAGCAGAGAAGGTTTTGAAAAGTGTGCAGGAATCAGTTAAATTGTTAATTTTAGTGTGATAGTATGCGGTTTGCGGCCTTGTCTCTTTGTTCTGGACTCTTCTCTTCTGCTGCGTCCTGAGCTTCTGATCAAGACATCCTTCAACGGTAAGACTACCTTTCTTTCTAATTCAGATTAGTTCCTTTCTAATCTACTAACATGTTACTAACGAATGCATTACCAGTTGTTTTTTATTCTTTAATAAGCAATTAATATATGCTTTAATAAAGGCGTTACAATACCACTTGTCTGTTATTCTTTAATATGCAATTAATATATGCTTTAATAAAGGCGTTACAATATCAGTTGTCTGTCATTCTTTAATAAGCAATTAATATATGCTTTAATAAAGGCGTTACAATATCAGTTGTCTGTCATTCTTTAATGCAAACATCTGTTGTTGGGGTTTCTTTTAATTTTTCCACACATTACTTTTCAATGTATCAACAGTTTGTTTTTATACAAAAGTTATCTCTCATAATCTTTCTCTTTACACATCAATTTCCAATTTATCAACAGTTTGTTTTTATACAAAAGTTATCACTTCCAACTGTTTCACTGTTTACCCATAAACAAGTTATCTATATATCTCTCATAACAGCTGTACTTCATGAACAGCTAACTTCTTTTCACTTGTTTACACACAAACATGTCATTGAACATGTTTCTTCCTCCAAGGTATCTCTTTATGATAGCTGTACCTCATAAACAGCTTACTTCTGTTTATCTTCAAATCAAAGCTGTGTTGTCATTATCATTACTTATAAATCACCTATTTCAATAAATGTTTTTTTTCTTCTTAAATCTCAGTTGTGTTGTCATCATTATTCTTTATAAGCAGAAGCGGTACAAGTAGCCTAGAAAAGTTGCATTTCCTAATGAAGCAGGGTGTGGCTCATATCAACACCCCCCTTCATGCAACTTTGTTCTACATTTGTTTGTTTACTTTTAATTAATACATGTTTCTCTCCCTCTTTTATAATACTATGTTAATCTGATACCTGTCCTGTTTTTGTTATAAGCTTTATTTAAAATACATTAATTTAGTCCACCCAGGGTCATTTGTGTTTGATTAATCAATTCATTTTCTAATTCTTAATTTTACTAGAGTTTCAAATGTTTATACTCTGCTTACTATTTTGTATCTTATTAGTTTTCCTTATTAAATCAAATACCTTCTTGGGATCTTCACATAGAAACACACGGCCCCTTCCAGTGACTAGACAATCTACAGATGTCAGTCATGGGAATCATGGTTTCTTGGTATTTATACCTTCCCATGGGCCGCGCATTTCACTTTGCTTTAACCAAGAGGTTGGATGTTTCAAGGGCTTACTTTATTCCTTTTCATTTTAGGATTAAAACATTTTCTTTATAATTAAAAGTTCCATATGTGTTTGGCAAGTAAAGCACATATAATTGATAGAGACACCGGAGGCAGATATAAAAGCAGTAATGGATGTTTATTGAAGTGATCAGCAGAGCAACAGGTAAGGGAGTGATGATAAAGCAGTTGTGGATGTGAATGAGAAGGTAATACTGTCCTTTCGTTGTATTTCAGGTGCAGATGAAGGCTGGCGCTGGAGACAGATGGCAGAGACACTCACACACACAGGCAGGTAGGAACACGAGGAGTACTGGAGACGATGGAGACGAATGAAGCAGGTAAGTATAGCGTCTGGAGTCCTTGAGGTAAGCATACATTGAGTTGTAGTGCAAACGAGACCGGACAGTGAGTGTGTGTGAGTGTGGGGTTTAAATGCAGGCGGTGATGATGGTGTTGATGATCTTCAGGTGGCGGTGATTAGTAGGCTGGTGATTGAGTGCGTGGGTAAGGGAGTGAGGTGGAACCTGACGTGTCTGTGACAATAATCTCCTAATCTTGTATTTGCCAATCATCACACAGATCTCTGATCTTTGGGTGGAACCATTTCAAAATGTTAATTTGTTCTATATTTTCACATTATTATTATCTGCTCATTTGCCCTTAAAGCATTTTTATTCTTAGTAAGTATTGCTTTTCAATAATATTTACTAACATCAGTTTTCTCTAGGTTTTTACTATCCTACTTTGTAATTATTATATTTCACAATGTCTAAAAGTAATTCATTATTCTCTTTCTTTCCATCTCGTTATATATATGCATTTTCACAGGCCTTTGTAATTGCTATTACAGTATGGTCTCACTTATTTCTCAGATGCTTATTAGCTTCTCTCTGTGCAGACAATCTTTTCTGCAAGTTTTACAAAGTCACTCTTAAAATGTTCTTTCAAATAAAAAAACTAGTTTTCATAATCTTTTTCTAATTTTCCCATCAGATAACATGTATCTGTAATACATGCATTTGCTGTTACTCTGCAGTCTTAATAAAACAGAATAGAAATGTAGTCATACATATTCCTTCACATTGTACATTACAATTTATTTATACATTCATTTTTCTAGGCATATACAACACAACGACGTTATACACGTCATTGTATAAACTCATCTGACTTGTCACTTATTCTTGTTGTCAATCGATTCATTTAAATATTATCATTTGTAGCTACTTATCTTCCTTTGATGGTTTTGTTTGTCTAAACTCTTTTGAAGTTAAATACTTAAGTCTCCTTATCTTTTACATCTCTCCCTAGATCCAATGTTGTTTTGCCAAGTTTCTCTTGTTCTGTGTCTATATTATTAAAAGCATGTTGTTTTATGAGCTTTCAGAGCACCTATTCACCTGTGTGAAGGACTAACCTATAAATCCTGCTCAGACAACTATTTCATTCCCTTCGTACATTTCTCCTTTCCTTCCCGCTAAACTGCAGTTTCCAAAAAACTCAGAAGCCTTTAAAGAACATTCTGTTTTTTTGATGCTTTATATTTATTGCAGTACTCAAGATTTTCACCCTAATAATTTTGCTCTATGTTGTTTTGTATATTCTAATCTATATACTTATATTGCCTAATATTTTCCTAGGTCTTTTATTATTATTTATTCTTCAATTGTCATTGTAACTGCATCTTGAATTGTTAAATCAAAATCCTTTTAAAGATACATCTGTTTGGTTGTCATCCATATTTGTAATTGCTATTTCAAACATTTAAGACCGGTCTATTTGAACGGGGGATCCTGAAATCTCAAAAGCTGCTCACAGAACTCGCAATTACTCTACTACATGATTAATATCATATTTCAAACTAGCAACTAATTTTGACTTAAACTGTCACATAAGTGTTGTTTCCCATGCTTAAATATAGTTTATAACTATATTTTTATACATATATGAACGCGTTAACCATCTCTGTATGGGGGTTCTGGTTACAGAAGTTCCACATGACTGCTTTGCTCTTTACCTTTTATACCAGAACCAGAACAAAAGGATCGTAAATGTTTATCACACCAACACCTGTTTTGGGAGAGAGGAGAAGAGACACCACCCAAAAAGAGGACAGAATTTTCCTTAATTTTCCATCTTCTTCATAATTCTAGTGACTGCTGTGAAATTGAGACCATTTTACCAATCGCACTGAGACATTTAAAATGATACCAAACATGAAAAGGGAAAAACAATAAATACACAAGTTACATTAAACGTGTTGAATAACTTTCAGTCAGGGGGAAAGGAGAGTTTGTGTGTGTGTGTGTGTGTGTGTGTGTGTGTGTGTGTGTGTGTGTGTGTGGTGGGGGGGGCGTTGTCCTTTTGGGGTTGGGGCAAGACGTTGCCCCTTGCTATTCTTTTAAGATCTTCTCTCCAGATACGCTTTATTGCTTTATGGAAGGATGCTTGATCTCAGTTTTTGTTTAGCAGGAAAATCAAGCCTTACACACTTAAATGCATATATACTTATAAAGGCCAAAATCCTGCTTTGTTTATAGTTATAATTGATAATTATAACTACAATTATTTTATAATTATTTTCATAATTTTTGCATTTTGTCTGGCTCATTGCCCATCTCTCTTTCATTTTGTTTCTCTGTCTCAATTCTATGCCAGCAGAAAGTTTGACCCTTCTGTGCCTCAGCTCTGGTCATAAATCTTCCCACAGAAACCCTCAACATACTCACAGACTGGATTCTGTGTTCCAACAATAGTCATTAGATTAACTATTGCTTTAAAATCTGTGTTTGGATGTCAGAAGATCTTCTACAGATGGATTACACCCCCCTTCTAGAAGATATTCTGGCACCAGTACTTGTATCTTTAATCAATCATTAATCATTTGTTAATAATTGTCTATTAAGAGTAATATGTTCTATCCAATTGTCCAAAGTACTGAAGTAATTTATTTCCAACTGTCCTCTTTTTAGGAAGTTAATCGTCTATTTCATTTTCTTTTTAATGAATAATATTTTTGTCAATTATTGTTTCAGCTGAATATTGTTCCTCATTAAGCTGAAACATTGTATTTTATATATCAAAACAAGAATTTAAAGTCTAGTTTTTGTTCTTTTGGATTTTCCAGTCAACTAGAATGGTCTTGTCTTGTTTCTTATCATTTTACCATGAATTTAATGACACCAGAAACACCAAGCTGTTTACATATTGCCTTGAGTTTAGTATTATAATTTCTGTTAGTCAAATCACTAAATCCATGCCCAAATTCTGCCTATCATTCATCAATAGACACATCTTATTGAGTATTATCTCATAGCTAATGTTCACAGATCCAATGTGGTACCCCGTCCAGAAACACACTTAGGCTATTATTTATGGCCCTTTCTAAGTGTTTCGCATTTCTGGTGAACACACACACATAGAAATATGTCATTTCTTATGAGTTTCTCAAAGACTCTTAATACTACAGGTATTATATTTCATATATTTGTTTAGGTCTAACCTTTATAACTTCTTACTTTTAATTAGTCTCTGCTAATAATAACTGTTTTTACTTTGATATTTTATTCTATCTCAGTTCAGTCAGTCACAACAACTATTATTTATTTTTTCTATTTTTTTCTCATTTTCATTTAAATTTCTCTTTATTATTCTTTTTTCATTTTAACATGTCTAATTTGACTAGTTTTATCCCTTATTTCCATTTTAATTTGTATTAAATCCTTTCTTAAGTTTATATTTCCATTTGTTTTTCAATTTAACTCCATATAGCTTATATTTTATTAAATTTTAATCTTACACTTTTATCCTATTGTAAGTCATTATTTCACAAATTATTTTTTCAAAGTACTAATTTCACGTCCTGAGACACTAATTCTTAGACTTTATTCAGAACCATCTTTTCTTTTTATAGCTAACAGTTTTTTAATATCTTATAATGACTCTTCTATTTGGTTCTGGTTGTTATTGTACTCGTCCCAATAATTCTTAATTTATATTTATACTCCATCATATAGCATTTGAATGGAAAAATTCATTTCATATATTCTCAATTATTTGAAAATCTTCAACTAATTTTTCCATTGTAACATTATTTTTCAATATACCTTTATTATCAGTCTGCAATTTTAATTATTCTACTTATTCTAATTAGCTTTTCCTCTTAATTTTTATTTACATTTTAATATACACTTTAATAACGCTTTATTTTAAAGTCTTTTAACTAATTACTTATTAACAAGCATATTACAACAACCATGGCTAATTAAAACTTATTAAGCACATATTAATGCCTTATTTTGCATGATCTTATTCTGCATCTTTAATTCTACCCAATAGCTAAACTATACCTCACTAACTACTAATAAGCAGCAGATCAGGAGTTCACTAAGGGAAAAGTCATAGTCTACAGTATATGTGTTCCCTATACCAGTGGTTCCCAAACCTGTCCTGGAGGACCCCCAGCCCTGCACATTTTGTATGTTTCCCTATTTCTGACACACCCATTTTAGGTCTTGCTGTCTCTACTAATGAGCACATGAGTTGAATCAGGTGTGATAGATGAGGGAGACATACAAAATGTGGAGGTCTGGGGGTCCTCCAGGACAGGTTTGGGAACCACTGCCCCATACTACCACAATGGTTACCATAGCCTTTTTGTTTCATTTCTAAATTAATCATTAGTCAATAATGGTTTTTACATAATCTATATTTAAATTAATTTAGATTAATTTATTTATCATGCTACACTAATTCCTGCAGTGTTTTCACTACACACACACACTCACTCAGCAAACTGCGTCTGTTACCGTCACGGAGTGGCTCTATCTCCTGACCTTCTGACCTCACTGCTTTAACTCCCTTAGCAAACACTGCATGCCTCTAACCAAGTAAAAAGTCCCTTTCCTTAGACTTTTTCTGCTCTTCATTTTTAATTATTATCTTTTAAAATGTTTTAGTACTTTTCTTAATGTTTATTATTCGACTTTATTATTCAGTCTTTTATGTTCATAACTTTATTTATAGGAAGCTATGTCGTAGTTTTATCCTGAAGCTCATTACAACTCTAAATCAACGCTGTTATTCCTCTGTTTACAAGTAAAACTCAATCTCAGGACATTTTCAACGCCCAAACAGGTATGTACTATGTACTCTCATAATCGATTTTATGTGTATTTTCAGAGCTTTTTGTCCATCTTTGTTCATCATAATGTTGTAAACTGTGGCATACACTGTTTCTTCTAACAAATATCTTTATCTTTTGTTCTATTCTATTACTTTACTAAATTTGCCATTTGACTCAATTTATTAACCAAGTCTCTAAAATTTTATCTCAAACTCCTTCTCATTTTAGGGATTTTAAATCAGCTTATGCTCTCACCAACTTAATGTGTAAATATTTAATATCATCTAAATACACACATATGTATCAATTATTCATTTGTCATCATTCTTCACATTTAGTCCTGCTTTTCCAAGTATCTTTATTGTTATCTTTATAGTCTTTGCATTGACTAAAACTGACAAATGTTATTTCAAATATCATCCCTGTTATAAAGTATTATCACCTACAGGGACATTGCAGGTCTTTATGGCAATCTTTCTTTGTTGTTTATAGAGAAAGCATTAATTCTCACCTATTTTCCTTAATAGCATTTGGTAAAAACATACCTTTTATTCAATTTTAAATTCTAGTAATCAACCTCCCTAGTTTTATGTGCTTTCATATTTTGGAACTTCTCTAATCCTCCTATTACACTTTAATAAGAGTCATATATTTGTTTAATCTTGATATTGTTATTTCTTCAACAATATCTGCTAAATATGTTTAGTTTTTTTTGTTGTTGTTGTTTGTTTTTTTATCATATCTTTGTCCATCTTTACACATATTTCTTAACTTATAAAAATATTTTTGTATTGTCTAATCTGTTCATTTTCCATTAGTTTTGAACCTTTTATCCATCACAATTTATAATTTAAATTTGTATCCCTTTTTCTTTTATATTTCTTAATATGTTGCTTGTCTTTGCATACGTCTACATTATGTATCGTTTATATATAATGTCATTTACTGTTACTTGTATGGTAATTAATTTTACATTACTTTATTTCGTTATTTTTTCTTGGTTACATTTGTTTCTTTATTAAACTCCTTTTTTTTCTACCAAAGCCTTTCAAAAGCTTAATCTGTTTCATAATTTTGATCTTTTCTGTCATTCTAATTGTTTATTTATTTATTTATTTTTCTAAACAAATATGTTAGTAGCTATTTTCCAACACTTTTTCTTTATTGTATGACACTGTATTTTTCTATTACCTTTGTGTTTAATCCCACTTCAAAGTGATTTTTTCCATTCACTCTGTCACTGTCTCATAAATGTTATGCCTTTGTAGCTTACTTTAATAAAAATGATTGACCAAGTCTCTCACTCCAACTATACTTTAGTGTTTCTTTAATTTAAGTGGTAATATCATTCTAATAATCTTATAGGTAATGCTCCAGCATCAATCATAGTTGGACATTCTCTCAGTTCTTCTCATTTAATCAGCATATATTTGATTCTCACGTTTTCCTCACCGCCTATCTATTTTCTTATTGATTCTGTTTGTCTCTTATAATTTTTAACACTAACATGTTTAGGTTTTTCCACTTTGATTTCTAGTTTGCTTCTTCTGAGGCTCGTATAATCAAGCTGTCTGACTAGATTATTTAAGTGTTTTACTGTCAGGAGTACATGGATGCATCTCATCAGATCTGCTTTTATATTACTTAATCTTTTCAATAATCTAATGCTACTAATTCTTTAACACATATTACTTCTTTTAATTCCCTTTAGTTATTATTTTATCCAGCTCATTTTCCTTTTTAGAGTCCTTGTTTGGTTTTAAACACTTATAGCTCAGTTTTCCTATCTTTTTGTCAAATTAACACTGTCCAAAAACATTATTCACATTTCTAACAATTCTTGTTCTTAGTTGTTTGTACAACGTGAAGTGGGCTAATTAACCAGTAGTTCTTATTTACTTATAAGTTACATTCTTATTTAGGAATAAGTTGGGTTTTGTTTTTGTTTTTTCTCTCTTCTCATGTGCTTCACCTTACCTTTTTAATACAGGACTATAATTTCGTGTTCCCTTATTCTCTGTTTCAAATCAGTATTTTAAATCCGACGAGTTGCTATACTTATTTTTTTTTTCTTATTTTGTCATTTGATTTCTTTAGACCTTCTGTTCTCTTATTCTGCTCTCACTAAACTCCCAGTGTCTGGGGTAATCGTAAATCTTCATGTCTCTGGTTTATCTGTTTCTCTGCTCTTCAAGACTCTTCTCCCCCTCTCTCTCAGTTTTTAGACAGATTTTAAAGGTCCCCTTTCTTTTATTTTCTTTTATTTTATTTTTCCTTTTTAATAATAATCTTTCTAAAATTCTAGTTCTAAAAAGTATTATTTTTATTCGGCTATTATTATTTGTTTATTCTTCTCTAAATTGCAATCGTCCTATACACTATATTTCAGTCATTAATCAATTCTCAAGCTGCGTAACGCTCTGCAACTAATTAATCTTTTCTTTTTGCTAGTTAAATTTCTTTTTGGGACAACTTACTTGTCATTTTTCATTAACAAGTCTTTTTTGCCTTTATTTAATTTTTAGTCCCTTTCACATTTTACACTTATTTTCTTTTTCTCTACTTCAACTATATATATTTTTGTTTATTTTTTTTCCCATTCATTCACAATTAGTCAACTTCTTCTAATATTCTCTAAATTTTAACTTTGGTATTTTATAATGTGATTCACTATTATTTGCTCTTCATATGCTATAAAGAGTAACTCAAATTCTCACTAACACAGCTGTCTCACAGTGACTGTAATAAATCTTCTTCTCACTGCAGGCATTTTACAGGCTGCTGACAGGCCGCAACTATCCTAGCTGCTCATTCCCTGCTTATCATTTCTATCTGTTACATTTGTTCTATTGTTCTCTCTAATTTGTCACTTTTAACAGATTACATTTTTATTTTATTTCAGTTACGTTTGTGATTTCACATGTCAATTACAAATTTTACTGTATTTTCAAATTGTCTTTGTCTCAATTAAAGTTAAATTTATCTATCCTATTTGTTTCTTAGTATTGTTTATTTCTATTTATTCGGTTTTTATTTCTAAACATTAAATTTGCTCTGCAGATAAAGCTTCCTTACAGCAGTCCTTTCTAATAATAGGCCTTTGCTTTAGCTCAGTTACTAGAAGACAGATCTGATCTGCACTGTCACTCCTCTCAGAGATCTACACAGATTCCATGGGCCTCGTTCTTAGAATGAATAAAAGGTCCTATTTTTGACCTTACGAATGAATGCACACACATGAGAAAACATGTATGCCTCACTTTCTTTTATCTAAATTTCCAAACACCTGTTGTACTTTTGACAAGGAAAATGCACACATTTGTTTAGACCCTGATGTTACTCCAAGCACTTTTCCGTATCAAAGACAGTTTTTAAACATATGAGTGGTGTCGTGGATTTAAATGTACACACACTCCTAGATCTAATCTGTGCTTACGCACACTTTTGGTCTGAGTCCCTTTTCTCTTTAAACACTCAAACTCTTAACTGTTCTGCCCCGGGCTTGCCCGTTTCATTATTAATTTGGCAACCATCTATTAAGGCTCTTCTCATTTTTCCCAGGCTAAGATGAATCTATCCCCTGATTATTTTATTTTTCTCTTTCATTTACTCTGATTAATTTACAATGTCTTATTTTAATATTATGATACTTTTAACAATATAGCCTTGCATTTTTCTTCCTGTTCCCTCTTTTAACTCCCTAATATACACACCGTATATTTTTCTAAATTTGTCATGTTAAACTGTATCCTACATTCACCATTTCATTTATTTTTTAAAATATTTAGCGTTTAAGTCCTATCATCCACTTTTAACTTACTTTTAAGTATTTTGCTTGTTCTCTATCCCCATCTGGACGGGATCCAAAGGATCAGCTTACTTATTTCAGTTTATTTAATCTATGATTTCACTTTTAAAGCTACTTTTCCTCCCATTCAAGCATATTACTCACATAAACCTGAATGAAGAGTCTGGCTTTCTGTTAGTGAGGCGTCCCTCTCCTGACAGAAAGCCCTGTCTCTGTTGCTATTCTAGCCTCTCTGAGACCTGCCATATGAGATCGTATCTCACATCTATTGGCTAAATAAACTCTACAGCTTCCTAAGCTCGTACGGTTTATTCTTTTTTGTGTGCACACTCAACCCTTTCTGGGTCGAACCTAATAATTCGTATTAGAATTATTCTATTCTGTTTTGGGTCTTACAGGATATAGTTTTCTCCTCAGTAACTTCTCATCTCATGTTCTACATATTTAACACACAAGCGAGTATTAAGCCAACTGTCGAGCAATTTGGTCATCAGTCCTGGCCAGTAACTGATGATCAATCTGCCTCAAGCCCCACGTTGGGCGCCATGTTTTGTGATGCGTCTCTAAGCACCATTACCTTATTTTTATTATTCTCAGGTTAGGTAAGAAAGTCAAATCTGACCTAAATTATATTATGCGTCCTGAGCTTCTGATCAAGACATCCTTCAACGGTAAGACTCCCTTTCTTTCTAATACAGATTAGTTCCTTTCTAATCTACTAACATGTTACTAACGAATGCATTACCAGTTGTTTTTTATTCTTTAATAAGTGATTAATACATGATTTAATAAAGGTGTTACAATACCAGTTGTGTGTCATTCTTTGATAAGCAATTAATATATGCTTTAATAAAGGCATTACAATACCACTTGTCTGTTATTCTTTAATATGCAAAAAATAAATATATGCTTTAATAAAGGCGTTACAATATCAGTTGTCTGTCATTCTTTAATAAGCAATTAATATATGCTTTAATAAAGGCATTACAATATCAGTTGTCTGTCATTCTTTAATGCAAACATCTGTTGTTGGGGTTTCTTTTCCTTTTTCCACACATTACTTTTCAATTTATCAACAGTTTGTTTTTATACAAAAGTTATCTCTCATAATCTTTCTCTTTACACATCAATTTCCAATTTATCAACAGTTTGTTTTTATACAAAAGCTATCACTTCCAATCTTTCTCTTTACACATCAATTTCCAATTTATCAACAGTTTGTTTTTATACAAAAGTTATCACTTCCAACTGTTTCACTGTTTACCCATAAACAAGTTATCTATATATCTCTCATAACAGCTGTACTTCATGAACAGCTAACTTCTTTTCACTTGTTTACACACAAACATGTCATTGAACATGTTTCTTCCTCCAAGGTATCTCTTTATGATAGCTGTACCTCATAAACAGCTTCTGTTTATCTTCAAATCAAAGTTGTGTTGTCATTATCATTACTTATAAATCACCTATTTCAATAAATGTATTTTTCTTCTTAATTCTCAGTTGTGTTGTCATCATTATTCTTTATAAGCTGAAGAGGTACAAGTAGCCTAGAAAAGTTGCATTTCCTAATGAAGCAGGGTGTGGCTCATATCAACAAGATGAATGTGGAGATACCTGTGAACTGAAAAATAAATAAGCTCTTACTGCCCATATGATGATTATATGGACATCACACCAACAAAACCAAGCTATTCAAGAACACAGACCATGCCCTGTGACAAGTATCACTGGCTGAGAAAGGATTTTATCAGTCTCTAAACTGATTTTACTGGAAAGGATTTCACTAATGATGCCATCTCTTTCCACACACCACTGGAGTACTTCCGAAGATTTGTGTCAGAAGACATGATCACGGCTCTGACAGAAATGAGCTAAGAGTACAGTTTTCAAATAAAAAGGAGCATCCATAAACAACAATATGGAACTACCATAACTTTTTCTATATATTTGGGTCTTTCAGGATTAAAGACAAAGCACAAAGATACGTAAAGTAGAAAATTAACTCAGTAGGTGTTTGCTCCAAACGCCCACCTTGGTTTTCAAATGGTTATCTTCAGAATCTCAGAGGAAGATGTTGTGAAGTTCCAGAAACAGTCCTGCTTTTATAGCAACCCTTCAGGCCTGGATTAGCTTGTTCAGGTGTGTTTGATTAAGGTTGGAGCTGAACTCTGCAGGACAGGATCTGATTGTTTGATATGTAGACTTTTGTACACATAAAATAAAATCCAAATACTGGAGAACAGGGTAAGATGATCCTGTAGAAATTTAAATGTTAGGTTAACTACTGTAATGTAGGGAGCATGACAACGGAATTGAAGATCCACATGCAGGCTTTATTACAGGAGAGCGTAGTCGTACAGGCATAGGGTCAAACACCAGCAAACAGATACAGGAAGGCAAGGCAAAAGAGTAATCCAAACACAGGCAAAGCAAATGATCATCAAACAAGGAAACAGTCCAGGGTCAAAAACACAGACTAGGCAAGGAACAAGGAACACAATGACAAGGTTGGATACAAGGCTAATCAATACTCAGCAAAGTGTGCGTTAAGGCTGGTTCACACTGCGATTTTGGCCACGATTTGGTCGTCTGAGACAAATTTTACAAATCCTAAAAGATTCCTATAATCCTAGCCCAAAATCTGTAGACAGCCGATTAATGACCATTGCGATCAAATTTTACCTTAGATGAAATTCTGGCAGTGTCAGAAGATTGGGCGCACAATCCTTCAGTGTGACTTCTCCTACGACAAATGTCAAATTGTCTTCGTTTTTCAAGACAAGCCATGATCAAAATTAACACTAGAGATGTCTTTGTTAACCACCATTTCAGTCCCGTGTGTAATGCAGCTCACAGTCACCGAACGTGTGGGTTGATGATGTAAAACTCTGGACAAGTTTTCACGCGCGCATCCGTTTTTAGCACGTTGTAACAAAGTTCGTATAAACAAGGAAGGAAGAGGACAGGGTCGGCTTGACTACTGACTGCTGTAGTGAACAGCACATTCTAGGGCCCAGTTTATGGCCAGGCCCCTCTCTGTCCATAACAGTGGACAAAGGTTTGCTACATGTTGATTGGATCTTGGTGGACTAACACAAACAAACTGTCCAACGCCATCAGATAAAGATGTAAGGACAACATCCAGACCTCTCTTAGAGGGTAAGAAGAAGACCTCTTGTACCAAGCCTGGGAAGGACAAGACTTCTCATTGGTCCACAGGCAGTTACTGCCCTTCACCCATCTAGACACTACTTCCTAAGGTTGGCCAGAGACTGCCATAAAAATTCCTCGGGACCTTAGCAGCAATGGGTGAAACAAAGAGAGATCACAAAGATCCATCCGAATCCATTCAAAACTATGTTTGAAAACCTTAGAACTGATGCAAACTACACATCCATTTCATACTTATTCACAGAAATAAGTATTCTCAGTGACAGCTATTTGTAGTGCAACATCTGATACAAATTCAGCTGTTAATGTACAATTGAATGACAGTTCAATCTTTTCCCATCATGTTTAGTCTCTATTTGTTTAGAATATTGCCAAAGATATTCTGGTGGTGGTTTGGAAAGTGAGAAATGCATTGGTAAACTTTAAAGACATTGTAAAGACTTCCAACTTTGTGCTTTATGCAAATGAGTTCCACAGGAGAAAGAAGGGTGGGTCACACTCTGTGTGTCCCCTCTGATGCCAGCAGCCAATCACAGCACTCGAATGGAGAAGCGCCAAAATGCAATCTCCTCCTCCTCATCGGAAAGGGATAAAGGTACCCTTTCAACAGACACTTCTTGTTCTGAGTCTGTCCGTCAAAGGGGATAGACATTAACAGATACACAGTTCTGAGTCTGCCCGTCAAAGGGGAAAGACACAACAGATACACGGTTCTGGGTCCCAACTCTGTAAGGAGTGAGACATTAACAGATATTGTTCTGAGTCTCCCATTGGAGGAGACATAACAGATATACCGTTCTGAGCCTCTGGTCCATCCAGAAGAGACAACAACAGATCCCGTGATCTGAGCCTACAGCTTGTGAGGCAGCAACAGAGACGACCACGTTCTGAGCCTCTAGCTTGTGAGGAAAGAGACATCAACAAACACTACGTTCAGAGTTTCCGTCCGGCGAGACAGTAACGACATCTGCAACAAGGTTAAGCTCAGGAGAGCAAACCTTCACTTCAAGGTACCTTCGTCTGCGTGTTCCAGATTGTAAAGGACCTTCTGCACCTACATCAGGGCCTCATCTGCGTGTTCCAGATTTTAGGACCCTTTGGTGCTCCAGGAGATCAGCATCCCACAGAGCTTTGTGTTCAAGACTGTTGAAACAGATTCTGGCTCCTCTCCCCACTGCACTGTCACCCAGCACAACCAGTGGAAGACGTCACCGTCATCGGACTCGACCAAGTGGAACGTAAATATCACTCAACCAAACCTCTTTCCAGAGACCTTGGCATTGTTGTATATTATCAGTATATAATTTCCTAATTTCCATTAGATGTAATATAGCTGATGTTAGTTAATAACAAATAGTCTTTTGTTTATTTGTTTGGTGCATAATAAGGTTCTCCACCTTATTATTTTCAGAGAAACAGTTTATCTTTCCATAAGATAGCGTAACTCTTCCATAGCCACACCCAACTTAGTCACTTGTATTCTACGTAGCTTATGCACTTTATTCCTTTATCATTCATAGTATTCATTTAGTAGTTGTGTTAGTTATTCTTGTTTATCTTTTTGTTAATAAAATTTATTTTATTACACTTGTGTCTTCCTTGTGCTGATAATACAAAAGAGGTTCTACAAGTTAGCAATATCACCAATCTTTCAGATAAATCAGCTGACCACTTTACATTAATTCTAAATGAATGAAAGCCCCTGTTGGGAGTGTTCTCATACTGCCAAGGTAACAGACCTTGACTGGTGCCCTGAACTAGGGAAAAAGGGGAAAGTGGTCATCTGATGTACTCATAACCACACCTTAAGAGACGTGTGATCCAAAAATCACAACGTCAGCGGTGACGTGAGTACCAATCCCTATTTTACTTTGTGTCCTTTGATGGACAAAGTAAAAATCACTACACTGCGTTTTATTATAATGCAAAAATAAACAGTGTGCAGACAGGCACAAAAACGGTCACAAAAATAACATTCACAACAGCAGATGAGCTCCAGTCTGTGTGTGCTTGTGTGGCAGCCAGTAGTCCTTCTCTCTCTCACTCACTCCTGCTTCTCCTGGCGTTTTATACTCTCTCCACGCCAATTACTGAAACAAGAGACAGGTGTTTGTTATTTACGCTTAACCCAATCAGCCACCGCACGTCTCCTGCCTCTCTCTCCCGCTGCAGACTTCGCTGAACCACGCCCCCCTTGCCACACACATCTTGACTGTCATACAGTCTGACATAAATGACAGCTGAGATCCCACAGTGTGACATGAGGATCATGTTCGTACAGTCTAACAATATAACATTGCGACTACATGAAAAGAGCTTCAACTGTTATAAAAATATAAATTATAAAGATTTGGCTGCCATTATGGGGTGAAAATACTAACTGGACCATAGAATCCTTCACATCTTATGTTTTTTAAATTAAGTCATCAGTAAATTGTATGACTCCTACAGTAATTGTTGTATTGTCTTATATATGTTTTATTTTACCAGTTGTGAAATCCAACCATTCATCCATCTGAGGTAACGTAGTTAGCCTACTTTATTGAGTATTTCCATTTTATGCAACTTTACACATTTATTAATTGTATCATATGCACACTTATCAGGACAGTCAATAAAATCTGGAATCTTCAGAATGCTTTTAGCATGCTGGACTGTGTTGTAAATCTCACATCAGCTCCGGCCGGTCTGCAAAAGACGAGCACCTTTGATACCTCCGTGGACCCTTTGAGGTAAAACAGAGAACCCCATTTCCTAGCTCTTGGGACATCAAAGGGCCCCTCATGTGGACTAAGTGCCAGATCACATTCCAAAACACACACCACACACACACAGACACACAAAGACACACAAACATGCATTGAAGACTGTATGTGTAAAATATAATTATGCCTAAATGTGACCGCCGTTGTATGTCAAATTGCATATAGTTATCCCCACTGTATAAGCTTAGCTTGGATTGTAGTTGTGCTAGTGTCATTTCTAATGATAAATTTGTCTGTAAACCATAACTTCTTTTATATGCTTTTCTTACATAACAAACTTGGTGTCTATGTAAAGCTCTCCTCACGCCTTATTCGATAATGCATCTCACATCCCTGTAAAATGAATTGTGCTATTTTTAATGGCACTTCAAAGAAAAATTTACTCTGATCCAACCTCATAAATTATGCAAATCAAGCCACAAGACAAGACAAAGAAACTTTGCCCGCCAAACAGTGCTACGCATCTATTGGCCGTTCCAACCCAGGAGGTGTGTTAGCTTGGTTTTCCATAAAAGCACCAACACACAACTTTTCGTGTGTTCTCCCGATTGCCCTGAATCATCCCTCGCCCACTCACGCACGTCTCTCCTGGACATCACAGCGATGCGCTTCCATCGCGCTCCTCTTTTGGGACCACCATCTCTCCAGCGAAACTAACTTTCACGTCCTCAGTTCAAATCCTCCTGCGGAAACGGAAGAAGCCAATGAACTGCAGCAGCACTGAACCGAAACTCAGCAAGCAAACTGATGCAAGTACCGTTTCTGAATCTTAGATAATGAAACTGATTTCTGTGCTGGCTCTCAAGGACTGTTAGTAAGTTTGCCACCTCTCTTCTCTCTTTCCCTTTCTTTACTTTCACTTCTGTATCTGCCCTGTGTATAGCCGTATAACCTCTGTAGTAGTTGTTTTCATATATTAAACACATTATTCATGCTCGATTGTTCTTTTGCTAATTCAACAAAAACCAGGTCACTTTAACGTTTCGATCCAATCCTTGTTTTACGTTTGGATGCTAGAAGAGGAAGTCTTTCTCGTGGCCAGAGAAAAACCTTCCTTTTAATAATATTCTGTGAGGAGCTGACTGTTTGCTGGACAAACTAATAGTTTCTCTAAATGATTATTAAACCAGAACTAATCATATATGTAATTGATTATAATTCGTTGTAATTAATTCACAATATATGTTTAATTCCCCCTTGGGTCAATATATGCATCATAATAAATCATAAAGCTTTATGATTTATTATATTCATATATTTTACCCATAAATTGTTTAAACCTGTACAAAATCGCTACATAATAGTAAATGAATAATTAATAAATTTAAGATGTTTGCAGCAAACAATATATTTTAGACCTGGTGGAGTAATAGTAATAATATGTAGGTCTGAATTGAAATAGGCTATATTGTACGTTTTAATGGATCACGCTACAAACATAATGATCTTATAATACATGATGCATTGCTGTGTCCGTTACCGCATAATTCACACTTTTGGACACTTTTGCTTTAACGGACATTAGACAACACTGCAAAATCAAGCTGTTATATTCATATATTTATTGTCCAACATTCCCATTTTTTCTGATGCATGTCCTTAAAGGTGCTCTAAGCGATCCTGGGTGGAGTAACTTTCTGTTGACGTTCGAAGTGTTGTCAAACAAAACAGAGGCTAGCTAGAACCTCCCTCCTCCTCCTCCTGCCCCTCCCCTCCGTGCTTCCTGAAACAGTCATGAATGCGCATTTAAAATGTAAGTAGCTTGTGTATTGACGCTGCTTGTCAGTTATTGGCTAGGGCACTGATTATTATGTTTCGTGGTCCAGACTGCACCAGTTTGTTTTTGTTACCATTTTTGGAGCTTGTGGCGACTACAGAGACCGCGTTTTTTTACAGTGTGTTCAGTGGACAGGCAGCTAGTGGATAGTGAGGAGATGTTTGCTGTATGTGACAAAAAATGTTTTGGCCTAAAAATGCGTGACATCACTTAGAGCACCTTTAAAGGTGCCATCGAATTTAAAATTGAATTTACCTCGGCATAGTTGAATAACAAGAGTTCAGTATATGGAAATGACATACAGTGAGTCTCAAACTCCATTGTTTCCTCCTTCTTATGTAAATCTCATTTGTTTAAAAGACCTCTGAAGAACAGGCGAATCTCAACATAACACCGACTGTTACGTAACAGTCGGGATCATTAATATGTACGCCCCCAATATTTGCATATGCCAGCCCATGTTCAAGGCATTAGACAAGGGCAGCCAGTATTAACGTCTGGATCTGTGCATAGCTGAATCATCAGACTAGGTAAACAAGCAAGGACAACAGCGAAAAATGGCAGATGGAGCAATAATAACTGACATGATCCATGATAACATGATATTTTTAGTGATATTTGTAAATTGTCTTTCTAAATGTTTCGTTAGCATGTTGTTAATGTACTGTTAAATGTGGTTAAAGTTACCATCGTTTCTTACTGTATTCACAGAGACAAGAGCCATCACTATTTTCATTATTAAACACTTGCAGTCTGTATAATGCATAAACACAACTTCATTCTTTATAAATCTCTCCAACAGTGTGTAATGTTAGCTTTAGCCACAGAGCACCATCAAACACATTCAGAATCAAATGTAAACATCCAAATAAATACCATACTTACACGATTAGACTGCTGCATGACGAACACTTTGTAAAGATCCATTTTGAGGGTTATATTAGCTG
Source organism: Megalobrama amblycephala (assembly GCF_018812025.1). Lineage (NCBI taxonomy): Eukaryota > Metazoa > Chordata > Actinopteri > Cypriniformes > Xenocyprididae > Megalobrama > Megalobrama amblycephala. The sequence continues at coordinate 31,756,533 of NC_063057.1, read as the reverse complement.
TGTTGACTTTGTTTATGCTGTTAAAGGCAAGCGCGAGCTCCGTGGGCGGGGGGAGTGTGAGCATTTAAAGGGGGCCGCAGCCTAAATCGGCTCATGTTTAATGATGCCCCAAAATAGGCAGTTAAAAAAATTAATAAAAAAAAAAATCTATGGGGTATTTTGAGCTGAAACTTCACAGACACATTCAGGGGACACCTTAGACTTATATTACATCTTTTAAAAAGATGTTCTACGGCACCTTTAATTTAATTTCATATGTTGGTAATAATTCAGTGTTTATAAGCCTTTTAAAGAATTTTAACTCAAACTGACTGGGTTTCTAGAGAGCAAAGGTTTTGTGAAAAAGTGGAAGGCTTAAACACAAAGTGTGTAAAATAAACTGTAAAAAGGATTTGATGATCACTAGTGATAGTATTTTATTCTGTGTTGTCATTATTCAGGTTGGATTTCAGCTTTAATGTACGTTTTGTTTTAACAAAGCAGCTGATATTGCCATAGAAACTACTGGACTGACGACTCGGTTTCACACCAAAATGGCGGAAGCACAGGGCCGCTGCTGGGCGCCGGTGTTGCAATGGAACCTTCTATTGAGTGTCGCTTCTTGTTAGTGTATATTCTTTGAATGTGACTGGAGCACTGATGGCAGGAAATGACAGTAGCTCTGGTAGTGATCCGGAAATGGAAGATGAATCGTGTAGTGGGAGTACAAGAAGGAATGAATGGTGGAAAGTAGTCAATTGGAAAAGAAAGAAAACTAATAGTCAAGGATCATTTACGGACAGTGGAAAGGAGGATCACTTGAGTAGGAAAAAATAGAAGAATATAAATTAATGATGAAATTTGCAGAATCAGGCATGACAATAAACCCAATTAAACTGACAAAATCTCTGAATAAAGCGTTAGGAGAAATAAATAGTGCAAAGACTCTGAGAGATGGAAACTTGATTATCATGTGTAAGGATGAAAAACAACAAAAGAAGGCACTAAGTATAAATTCGATGACTCTCAGTGTCATGAACATTGATGAAGACGAAACCCTGGGTTAGAGGAGTACTGGAATTCCTACTGATGTGAATACTGATAAAATACTGATAAAAATAACAGTTGCGTTGAAGGTAATTGGAGCAAAATACTTCAATATGTGAAAAATAAAGAAAGGATGGACAGTCTATCAGTTATGTTTTAGTTTGATGAGGAAAGAATGCCAGAGAGGGTAAAAATAGGATACGTAGTTATCCAGTAAGACCTTACTTGCCTCCTCCACTTAGATGCTTCAAGTGCCAGAAGTATGGCCATGTTAGTGCTGTTTGCAGAGGAAAACAATGTTGTGCGAGAAGTGGGGGTGACCATGTATATGGTAAATGTTGCGAAGGAGTGAAGGAAAAATGCTGCAATTGTGGAGGTGAGCATAGTGCTGGCTTTGGGGGATGTATTGCGCACAAACATGCTGTGAAAATTCAAAATGTGAGAATAACTGAGGGGTTAACTTACGCTGAAGCAGCACAAAAAGCAAAACAAAATGAGCAGATACAGAGAGAGGTAAAAATACAAGAATGGACTGGGAATACTTTGGCTCAAATTAAGACAAAAGAGGATAGTTTGGTGATCGGGAAAATGGAATTTGTTTCATTTATGGCTGAAGTGGTAACAGAAAACAGAACGGAGAGAATTAAAATCATAATAAGGGCAGCTGAGAGATACTTGAATGTAGCAGGTGTAACATTGGAAAAAATAAATGACATGCTAAAGACTCAAACAAGCATGTGGAAGTACAAAATAATAATGGTTTTAACGATTCTGCAGTGGAATGCCAGAAGTCTTATTGCAAATGGATCAGAATTTAAAAAGTTTATAAACCTATTAGATAAGAAACCAAACATAATTTGTGTACAAGAAACATGGTTAAAACCTAAATTAAATTTTGTTCTGCAAGGGTATAATATTGTAAGGAAAGATAGAAAGACAAGCAATGGAGGTGGGGTGGCCACATTTATAAAAAATGAATTACAATTCACAGTTCAAATTGATGTTCTTTCTTCCTAGATCAGATATTAGGATCAATTAGAAATACACATTAGGAATTTAACAGGCACTGTTAAATGTTAAACTAATGACTAACTTAAAAATAAATATTTAGCTAACCTAACATTTATTCTACAGGCTCATCCTTGTGACTATAAGCCCCCACACACACTTGACGTTAAGTAAAGTATAAAAGCAGAGCTGTTTCTGGAATTTCACAAAATCTTCCTCTGAGATTCTACAGGCGACAACCAAACCAAGGTGAGTTTTGGGATCAAAACCCTACTGAATAACATTTCTAATGTATTTTTGTCTTTAAAATACATTGAGAATCCACATACAGTACAGTCCAAAAGTTTGGAACCACTAAGAATTTTAATGTTTTTAAAAGAAGTTTCGTCTGCTCACCAAGGCTACATTTATTTAATTAAAAATACAGTAAAAAACAGTAATATTGTGAAATATTATTACAATTTAAAATAACTGTGTACTATTTGAATATATTTGACAAAGTAATTTATTCCTGTGATCAAAGCTGAATTTTCAGCATCATTACTCCAGTCTTCAGTGTCACATGATCCTTCAGAAATCATTCTAATATGCTGATCTGCTGCTCAAGAAACATTTAATGTGTACAATTGTACAAAATATTTGTGTACAATATTGTTTTTCAGGATTATTTGATGAATAGAAAGTTCAAAAGAACAGTGTTTATCTGAAATCTAATCTTTTGTTACATTATAAATGTCTTTACTGCCACTTTTGATTGATTTAATGCATCCTTGCTGAATAAAAGTATTCATTTCTTTAATTTCTTTTAAAAAAAATAAAAATAAAAATTCTTACTGACCCCAGACTTTTGAACGGTAGTGTATAATGCTACAGAAGCTTTGTATTTCAGATAAATGCTGTTCTTTTGAACTTTCTATTCATCAAGGAATCCTGAAAAAAAAAGTACACAACTGTTTTCAACATTGAAAATAATCATAAATGTTTATTGAGCAGCAGATCAGCATATTAGAATGATTTCTGAAGGATCATGTGACACTGAAGACTGGAGTAACGATGCTGAAAATTCTGCTTTGCATCACAGGAATAAATTACTTTGTCAAATATATTTAAATAGTACACAGTTATTTTAAATTGTAATAATATTTCACAATATTACTGTTTTTTACTGTATTTTTAATTAAATAAATGTAGCCTTGGTGAGCAGACGAAACTTCTTTTAAAAACATTAAAAATCTTAGTGGTTCCAAACTTTTGGACTGTACTGTATGAGCGCAGACATTTAACTTTTTCTGCTTATTAAATTTTAGGTTCATTTCAGGTTCATCATGGCAGTGCTGAGAAGTCTAATGCTTCTTTTCATCATCTTCTCCATGGGGAATGCAGAAGGTAATCAAAACATTTAATTGTAAAAACCCTTGCTTTTCAATTTTAAAAGCATTTTGGAAATGTGCAATACTCCATTTACTAATGTTTGCATGATTAATGAGGGATTTACAGTATAAAAGTACACAATCTAGGCACAAAATCACACAAACATAAAATAAGTTACATAAAATAATAATGAAAAAATAAAAACATGCTTTGCTGTGAATATTACGAATGCCCTAACATTTATGTACTGGATGCAGTTGATTTAGTTGTAAAATGCCCCGCTGGATGGTCAAGTTTTGGACTCCGCTGTTTCAAGTACTTCTCTCAGTCGGTTAACTGGATCACAGCAGAGGTAATGTGTTAAGTTACAACAAGGTGATTTGGTCACACTTTACATTAGGTGTCTTTCACTACATCTGGATAAATCATTAAGGTACAATGTACTTGTGTTGATGTTGTATTGCAAATCACTTGTGCTGCTATTGAGGTGGATACAGGTAAGGTTAGGGACAGTTATGGTGGTATGGGTAGGTTTAAGGGTGGGTTAAGGTGTAAGGAAAGGTCAACAGTGTAATCATTGATCTAATTACAGATGTAATTAAATGCAGGTACAAGTGCAAATAATCGATCAGACTTTGTTTGAAAATGACTAAAATGTTTAAAAAGTCACTTGTGTTATATGCTAAAAAGATTAAATTTTGTATTGACAATAAAAAATCTTTCTCTTTAGAGAAACTGCCAAGGTCTTGGTGCGAATCTCGCATCTGTGCATAATAAACTGGAAAATGATTTTCTGCTGGGTCTGTTGCCTTCTTCTTCCTCACGTGCTTGGATTGGTGCTCATGATGCTGTAAAAGTAAGTTACATTGTGTGTACTAAAGAGACCTATTTATTTGTAGACTGGAATTTCAGTTTCACTTTATTTTGATGGTCCCTTTAACATTCTGTTGACTATAAGTAACGTTGCGTCTACATGTCTACTACTATTAGTCTAGAATTAGTAGACTAGAATATCTGCTCTAAACAGCAAATGCAGTGTTCTAATGAAGATGGGTTAAAGCTGAAATGAATTAGCTCCGTACTGAAGTCTGAGTACAGTAGTGCACTCTTATAATCATGTATTTGCTTTTAGGAAGGACAGTGGTTGTGGAGTGATGGATCTGTGTATGACTTTACCAACTGGTGCGCTGGAGAACCTAACAATCTGGGTACTGAGAACTGTCTGGAGATCAACTTTTCCTGTAAGAATGCAGTCAGGTTTTTAAATACGTCACATTATAATTTACAATATTATAATTTCATAACATACAGTAACATGTAATGGCTCATTTGGATTTCACAAAGTGCCTATAATGATCAGAATAACTTACTTCATTTTTCCACCCTACAGCTAAGCGTTGCTGGAACGACTGGGGCTGTTCAGGCCAAATAGGCTATATTTGTGTTACAGATTCTTGAGATCATATCCAGGCATGCTGCTCCACAGTTACATTGATTTTACACTTTGTGATCTAATCTTTACAAAAAATGATATTTTAAAATTAAACTTCAAGTTTTAATCTCTTCTCAATACCTTCTCTGAAACACTCCTCTAATCAATAAAAGCATTAATAAAGCAAATCATGTGTGTTGTGGAGTTAAATCAAATAAATGTATAAAAATATAAGAATATTGTGTCACAAGGTTTGAGGATATGGTTATTAGAATGACATTAAATGGTGTAATCATCATGGGATGAGTTTAAGGAAGCTGCACACAGCTGCTTCATCATTGACAAACACTAAATTACATTTGCACGTTTGTTTCCTAGGCAAATATCATCCTCATCCAGCGCTCTTTTTGTTTTCTGTCTTATAAAATATCCCATTACTATTTTGGTGTGAGAAACCGAATCATGAACAATTTCTATACCTGTTTGACCGATCAGGTCAATAGTGATTCATTCACTGTTATGGCATTGCTAGTTCTGAATCTAAACAGCTGATAGAAACCAAACAGAACATGACTGCTGAAATATTATAGGAAAAAATGATTCTCATGCCAGAATAGGGCAATCTCCAACATCACAGAAGGTTCTCTTTCCTCATCTCAGCTGAGTCTGGAACAGCATACTTCCCTACTATATAGTAGGCAAAAAGCAGTTGGCGAACGGTCCTCTATTCCAATAACAAGTCTGTCGTGAATGTGTTTGTCTTTCTGTGCTCCGAATTCACAATGCTTGGACAGCTCATACAATTGTAAGACTGGTGCCAGACTGTCTGGACCAAGGGAGGACTTCTCTCTGAGAAAACAAAGATAATTAACATTTGAACTCTTTCTTGCAAAATTAGCATCCCCATCTGAGTTGATCACACCTCAGCATTGCCTTTCCATCACCCCTCTTCCCCAATCTCTTATCTCTACATCCGGAGATGACCTGAAATTCACCCAAAATCTATGGTTTAATGTGAACAGTGTAGCGAATTAACTCAAAGGGGAAATATTAATTATTATTAATTATCCATAACTCATTATGATTATTAATTATGATTAATTATGAATATGTAAATCCGTTAATCAGATTAACTGGATGTAGCTACATTAAGATTAACATTACAATCAATTAACCTGTTCATCCAGTGAACACTCAGTGTGGTTTATTAATTCTAAGAAAGGTTAATTTCCAGGTTATGGAAAAATAACATTCTTATTGTACCGTGCTTAGAGCATGTAGTCAGGATCTAAATCACTTAAGAGGCAATTTATTAGCAGACGGAGTCAGAACCAAATGTGTATTGTGCACAATTCTTTATTAACTAACTCACAAACACATTACTAAACTAACAAACACATAACATACACGAAGGTCACACACATACGTAGGTAAGAATGAGCAATGATGAACTGGAAGGGGAACTGGAAATAAGGCTATAGGAAAAACTGGAACGTCAGGAACGTCTGTGTTCTGTGTGGAAAATGCAGGGTTCCTTGTGTCTTTGCTTTTCCACGTGCAACACACACATTCTTCAGGGCAATATAACTAAGGCTGGTCTTCCCGGGGGATGGGGACAGACTCCAGAGTGAGCTTTAAACAAGTATTGGTTAACTATAAACAAATAATTGTGTCTGATTTGTCTCAGTCATTACAACAGTTATCATACAACACTATACATGTTTGGTATCATTTGAAATGTCTCAGTGCGACCAAAGATGTTAAGCATGTTGTGAACTAGAAGAAGAATGAGGACATGAATGAAAGCATCTAGAAAAGGAGTTAAAGGAGAATATATCAGAGGCAGAAGATGGTATACAAATTAAAGCAGGAAAAGGCTTTTAAAAGTAATAATATAAAACCATTATGGCACAACATGAAGGGCAAGTCTTGATTATCAAAGTCACAAATAGCATTAGTTTATGTATTGATGATAATTAGATCATCAAAACATAAACAAATCCTCCAGGAAATGATAGGCTGGCTTATTCAAACTGCTACCCAGGCTCAATGCACGGGGCAAAAAAAGTGAACTCAAGTATGGAATGAAGTGACCCAGACACAGTGCTTGAAACGAGGCAGGTTTTATACAATCTCTTTCATGGGTCTACGTGGTCTGATGGCTTTAAGAGCCAGCTTCCTCGAGGTAGAACTGCTGGGCAGTACGGAAATCTTGGCACATGGAATGACTGAGGTGCTCTGTCTGGTTGCTCCGTAGTCAGGCGTGGGCCTGCAGGGAAATAGAAAAACAGTGTTTGAGCATGCCAGGTACACTGTGGGCTACACATTGCTATTATGTCAGCAAGCTGCACCTTAGGTGTCCAAAGTTCACGTTCCCGCCAAAGCCCAATGCAGGCCTGGTGGCTCTGAACTGGCTCAGCAAGTTGTTATAGGGGCCTCCCTGTGGGGAGCAGAAGCACCAATCAGAAATGTTGTCCACCAAAGAAAGAAGCTTCACCGAGATGACACTGTGCCCATCCCGTGTTCAGGCTGTTCTCTGCACCTCCTGGGTGGTCATGTTGTCCAGAACACCCTGTCGATGACCACTGATGATGGCAAGGTTGCCTGCGATTGTGCCCTGAGCCATGAGCACTCCACGGTACTCTGTGGATCCCTGCAGACACACAAGCAGCGTGGGCACCTTCCTCTCAAGCTGTAGTTTGTACCACCAAAAGATTCTGAGTTTTTGTATTTTGTATTTATTTGTATTATTTTTAAACCTTATAACCAGCGACCGTTTCAACACACTTGAATAAAAATATAAAATAAACAAACATAAAACGAATAGTAAAATGTCAGTCAAAGTCCAGGCCTGGTCCTCTCTCGTCCTTCTTTGTCGTCGCTCCTCCTTTTCTGCTTCCTGAGCTCCTCCGTGAGAGATACGAGACCAGTGCAGCACGCATGTGATGCTCCTTAGCAATCACACCACCGGCGTTGTGCCATTCTCTCACGGCTCTTGCCCCACCCTGTTTGTAACATACCCCCATCGCCCCTCGCAGGCCAGGGGGTACTCCCGAGACTGTGCTCTTCTCCTCCCGGTGGACAGTCTCAGTGGCCGCAGCACCTGGGGGTAAGGACAGATGAGACAAGAGAAAAAAAGATGAAAGCACAAGGAGCGACAAAGACGATGTTACTGGATGCTTGGTGGACGGCTCGATCCTCCTCCGCTCCCCGGCGGACTGCAGTGAGTCTCCCGTTCCCTATTCCTCCCCTTCAAATTATTTTTTAATAGATTTTAAATTGATCATAGTCTAAGTATGAGGTAAGTGACCTGCATGAAATTAATGATGTTGAAGGAGAAGGTGTGCATTGTGTGGGAAGTCCTTCAATTAATTCTTCTAGGTCTTCATTGGATGGAAGGAGTGTGGTGGAGGACTCTGTAGGTGAGGATGGTGCAATTACTATGACAGGTAAGTCACACTGTATGGTGTGAGGTTTGATTATGGTTTCTGTGTGTGTTATATTGTTCTGGTGCTTACAGGTGGTAGATCAAGCAGTGAATCTATTATTGTGAGAGTGGTATCAGGAACGTTAATTACAGATTTAATGAATTTGTTCTCATTTTGGACATTTCTGTTCATGTCTGTTTGTGTTTTAATTGTTAGTGTGTCATGTGTGTAGTGGGTTATACATGATTTGTAAAATATCTTGCATTTTTCACTGCATACTTTTAGACGTGGATAGTGGCATGTCTAGAATGGTGTGTTTGAGCGGACATTAACTTTTGCACCTATTATGTTGGCAGTGAGGTTCTGGGAAGTGATGTGTTGTACTGGGCATGTGTCTTCATGACAAGTGAGTTTACTATCTTTTGTCAACAAGAGAAATGTTGTTCCTTGAAATTTGCAAATCCAAAGATTGGTGAATGAATTAATGGTAACATTTAAGTCATTGGTTTATACAATATATATGCAGCTTGAAGGTGGATGTACAGTAACGTTTAAACAATTTTAGTAGTTGCATACTCATTTATTTTCAAGATCTCAGTAATGGTCAGGTCTTCCTGAGTTGATGATGGTGTTGGATTGTAACTGTAATCAATTAAACAGGATAAAGTTGAGGAATGGGAATACATGATCCCATGTGGTCATTCTGTTGTGCGTAATGGTCAATAAATGCAGTTTTTAAAGCATTTTAATAAAATAAGTTATATCATTATTCACAGCTTTAAACTGAAGATACATCTCAGGTTTGAAGACATGTCTGCAGACTTTGATTTTCTTGTACATCCACCTCAAAAAATGACCAGGTAATGGAGGGTAATTCATAAACAGAGTAAAAAAAAAAAAAAAAAACAGGCAGAATTCATACACAGTAGTGAACAGTACAAACAATGATAAAAACCAGCAGGCAAAATGGAAAATCCAGAGAACATGAAGAAACAAAAACCAAAACATGGGAAAAACAAGAAAACAAGGCTCTGAAATGCAGTCTAACAGACAAACAAGATCTAGAGAAGAGTGAATGATAAACCCGGCTTTATATATGGTGAGCTAATGACACTGAGACACAGGTGAAAACAATAATAGAAGAATGGTCCGGGCAAAGAATTATGGGAAATTAAGTCTTCATGGAAATGGTGAAAGTCCTTGTTGGAGTGCCCCACTATTGGCTTTCACAGGTACTCCAGCTGGTGATCCTGACAACTTGATATGTTGTGGATATACCCCACAACTGACTGGGGTACTGTGTTTATCTCTGAGTTTAAGAAAATATAAAGTTTAGTATGGACTCATGGCTGTATCATGAAGAAGCTGGATTAACTGGCTTGTCAGCTTGTCCACATGTATCCTGACCATTTTAAAGGTGATTATAGTTTTTACCCCATTACCCACATGTGTTGCCTATTCTCAATGGGAAAGTGCCCAAGCAACATCGCTCTGCAAAATTGCTCATAAAGTTGCCCCGTATATTATCACCTTTATGGATTTGGAGCTACATGAATCTTGCAGGTTAATATTGGTGAAGGTGTAGTTATACACTCTGAAAAATGGAAGAAGATACAGCTGAATGTAAAGGACAGCTTGTTTGTGAAAGAGCTGGGAGTCTGCATTTGGGGAACAAGCACACTGGCCAACTGAAGCCTGGAGGGAAAAAGTTGCCCACCACAAAATCAGATCCTAGGCCACCTCTGACACCTCACAAATTCAGAACACTAAAAAGCTGTGTGCAAGCTGTCTGTCAAGCTCAACACACCTGCCTCTGCTGCATGTGAAAGGTTATTTAGCATCACAGGACTAGTCTTCAGCCCAAAAAGAGCAAGACTGAATTCTTGCGATTTAAAAAACAATTTCTGTTGAAGATGAACAGCAAATTTTTCAGTTCCAAGTAATGACTTGGTTTTACTGTAGATAAGAAAGGTGGGACAGACAGATATCATTTTCTGGTAATGTATCTGCTTTTACTCAAGTGTGGTTGTCATCCACCACTCATTTTTAAACACAAAGAAGAACATAATCACCTTGATCTCCCACCAGTCCTAGAGACAGATATTTGAATTGTTGGCGTAAGCTGGGGGTGGACGATTATTTCTAGTTGAAAAAACATTTCTGAGAGTGTCATGTAACTCTGATAGCATGGATTTAATTTGATTATTCTATAAAAAAGAGAATATAATTCCCCAATTTTCTCAAACTCTTCCACCCAGCAGCCCTAACCAAAAAATAAAATCACACATAATAATAACTGTGCCTAGTTTGTAGTACTCCTATCTAACGGGCCGGTTCTAGACATTTGGAGGCCCCATCACTTCACCTCTTATCATCTCTTATCAAAATTCAAAAGGATACCAAAAGTGTCCCTGACATTTCCATGATCTGAAATCGCTCCTCAAGAGAATGAAGTGCTACATCCACAACAGTTAAAAAATGTCACTTCCAGGTTTCACAGTGCGTCGGTTCAGAGGCTCGTCTCTTCTGTTTGGGAACTGCCTCTGTTCATTTCATCAGAGATTATTTGCAGTTGTTTGTCCAGAGGCGTTATACTGTGATAGTGCTGCTTTGGTGGAAGTAATCAGGTTTGAGGACACATCCAGTTTCACAGAGATACACTAACAGGATTGCAATAATTTGTTCAGTCATTTATTTGCAGTAACACACTGGATGCATCAGAGCAAACTCTTCCATTTGTCCTGTTGCAGGAGGCGCTCAAGCGTGTGAAGTACTGTATGTTAAGGCCGGAACACACCAAGCCGACGGTCGGCCGTCGGGCAGTTTTTCTTCGTCGGCCGACTAAGTTTCCTCGGTGTGTTCCGCACCGTCGGCTGAAGTTGGTCCTCATCGGCTTTGTTTCGGCCGATTCGAAATGTTGAATCGGCGTTGGACCTCGTCGGGCCGTCGGGCCATATGATCATTCTGATTGGCTGTTCAGCTAGCGAACCAGTGCATGAGAAAAGAAAAACGGAAGTGACGAAGCAAGTAAACGATGAAGTCAAGAGGGAACACACATTGTTTACCTTAGGTACGTGAAAGACATGGCTATCTGGAATGAGGCAAGTGAAGACGAATTGATCAACATGATCCAGGAAAGGCCGGGTTTGTATGACATTACGGAAAAATGTTATGTCAACCGTGTGGTGAAAGCTGAACTGTGGCGTGAGATCGAAAATAAACTCGTCATATCAGGTAAGATTTCCTTTTTGGCAATTGAGAAAGCTTGTTTGTAATTGTTCAATAGTCCATAGTAAAACTAATATAACCATGTTAGTGTTTTGTGTGTACCAAACTAAGTTTGTTTATGGAAACAGACAGTAATTAATATGTGCTAGCATCTGATATTTCATAATAATATTAAAGTTAATCAAATTGTTAATAATATAATTAACAATACAGCAAAAAGTAACATTTGTTGGCATAACAAATACTCATTAAAGTGACAAAATAAGCAGCCATAACACTTAATGCTTACAAAATTTTACTTTGTCCCTCAGAAAAAGAGCTCAAGAAGCGGTGGGATTCATTGCGAACCCAATACATGCGTTATAAGAAACAAGGACCCTCAGGAAGTTCTGGAGCTCAGAAGACTGGCAGGCAGCAATGGATCCTGAACCGCCTGCAGTTTCTAGAGCCTCACACAAAAAGGAAGGAGAGCACTTCAAATCTAATGATCACGGTAAATAAACAAATATATATATTTATATTTATTTATTTATTTATTGTTTAATTTCAGAATAAAATAAACATTTTGCTTTTTGTAAGGTGGCAAGTGCTTCTTCAAAAGAGTCTATTCGCAAGTAACTCAGCATATTAAGTCAAGCCATTACATTAACTTGTCACATTTGTATCTTATGTTTTTTTAAGGAACCTGCGGCTGATAGTGATTCCTGTTCACCCTCAGATGGTACCAACAGTGACACCTGGACTGGCACCCATGAAGACCCCAGCTTCAGTGATGCTGACCTACGGTCAAGTACACCCTTGGCTGAATCCACCATCTGTGGAACTGAGTCCACAGCCATGAGAAAGGACCATTTGCAAAGCTCCAACATAAAACCAAAGCCTCCAGGGAAGCGCAGGAAGATGCAAGACGAATCCTCCAGCGAGGAATCCACAAACTTGATGCGCACCATCGGCAAAACTCTGGAAAAGTTGGCATCACAGGAAAACACCAACGATGCCATCTCAGCTTACTGCAAAAATCTTGAACACAGAATGCGGAATTTGCCACCACATCTACTGCCACATTTCCAGCATGAGGTTGATAATTGCATTTTCAAATATTCAGTGGGCCACAACCATGCACTGGATGCATCTTCCAATCAGTATACACACTTGTAATTTTTTATGTAGCAAAATTGTAAACAGATATTGTAGCATTTAGTAAATATGTCACACTTAGTTGTACGTTATATTAGAGTACTTATGCAAAGTTTATATTTCTGTACATTTTATTTATTTTAAATACCAACTGTTTTGATATTTTTCTGTAAATTACCTTAATGCTATTTTTGCACATTTGAAAATAAAATACTGACTTTGTGTAAAAGGTACTTCACTGTTCTTTATGTAAAAAAAATCACAAAACACAATGATGTAAAAATATAAACTTTATTTTGCAAATTCACACCATTGTTATAAAACATAAACCAAGGTCAAGGGGGGAAAGAAACAAGTTTGCTACATGCTTATATTTTGCCCCACTGAAAGGGCACTGCACCGGTGTCCGAATTAAAGTACTGGCACAGTTTATCCCTGAGCTGTTTGGCGTGTGTTGTACTGTTGGTTGTGCGTGGCAGAGAGGCCTGCTGTAGGCCAGGGTCTTCTCTCCATCTTCCAGGGCCAGTGTCATGATCTTGTTCTTCCTGGTCGATTCCTGCCATGTACACTTCACAGCACTCTGTGCGCAGAAAGTTGTGCAGAGCACAGCAAGACAAAACAATGTCCTCCACTTTGGCAGTGCTTCGAATATTAATGGTGGTTAGTAGGATGCGAAAACGATTTGCCAGGATGCCAAATGCATTTTCAACCACCCTTCGAGCTCGCGAAAGTCTGTAATTGAATATGCGTTGCTCTACAGACAGCTTGCGGTTCGGGTATGGCTTCATGAGGTATTCCTTTAAGGGGAATGCCTCATCAGCCACAATGCAGTAAGGGGCCAGCTGGTCTGATTCAGGAAGTGGTGCAGGTGCAGGAATGTTGGATGTTCTTTTCTCCAAGGCATCCTGCAATGAGCATCCCCCAAACACTCCACCATCTGAAATGCGCCCGTTGCAGCCCACATCAACATACAGAAATCTGTAGTTGCTGTCTACCAGTGCCATAAGCACTATTGAGAATGTATGCTTGTAGTTGAAGAATTTAGATCCAGATCCTGGAGGGGGACGAATGTTAATGTGCTTTCCATCCAGAGCACCCAGGCAATTTGGGAAATGCCACTGTTTCTGGAATCCAACGGCTACTTGCTGCCACTCTTCCACTGTGTCTGGGCACTAAAAAACAATATAATTAAAAGAAATTAGTTTAACTCGTCAGACCATTAATAACTCAGTGATTTTGACATTCTTGAATTAACCCTGCAAAGCCCACTTCTGCAGAATTACAACATCACTTTCAAAAATCAAAAAAAAAAATGCCTGCAAATGTTTTTTTCTCTCAAGATCACATTTACATAGTTAATGGGTTCTATTGTTTGTCCTCACAATGCTATTGCGTTGAAGAAGTGTTTATAGGTCAGCATTAGGCTCTTTATGTTTTGGATTTTGGGGGGAGATGCCTGTTGCATTGTTCAGGGACAGGTATGAATGGTCTTGAATATGAACCTGTAAGTGTTCTGGGGGGATGAATGTGTTCTTTTAGTATGATAAGTAGAGAGCATAATAGGCCAGCCAGACTGTATTGTTTGAATGTAGTAGTGGAATTTTATTTGCATTGAAATTATAATTTGATGGATAATACTTAGATCTCTGCCCTCGACACATGGTCTACCATCTTGTCTATTCTTTCAGTTTATCTACTACAATATAAGACCCTAAAATTACCCTTATTAAAATGTAAAAAATTGAAAAATCTTTCATTTCTACATCAGAGGCCTCCTAAAACAATATCTGAGAGATCAAAAAATTTGCTCATTTTTGGGTTTTACAGGGCTAAAACAAAAAACATTAAACAGATACATGTATACCTTTAGGTATTTCTCTTTTAAGACTTGGTAGATTGCTGCACAGGTTTCAGGAACAAATTGCTGAATTGTGGACATTCCCACCCGGAATCCGGTCTCCCTAGCAACGAACACAAACTACTGCCACCTGCTGGCATGGAAAGGCATTTCATCTCACGCAGGCGCAGAACGGACGTGCTATTTGGCCGTCGGCTGTCGAACGTCGGCTTGGTGTGTCAGGGCAACTTTGGACCCAGACGCTGCCGACGCCAGCCGACGCCAGCCGACCCCGCAGTCTGCTTTCGTCGCCACTAGTTCGTCGGCGTCGGCTTGGTGTGTTCCGGCCTTTAGACATTAAACAGCCATCTGTTTGCTGTCTGTATCCTGTGTGTAGTCAGTTCCAGTGATTATAGTCACTCTCAGAATTATTTGCTTTTGACGTGACACAATGCTCAGTGATCGTCTTTCAGAGAATGTCAGCGAGTGTAACAAAGGTCAAATAATCACAATCCCTCTCACAAGTTGATTGCAGAGAGAGAGAACGTTCAATCAAATTTGAACAAATTATCATTGTTATTAGCTTATTAGTTAATTTAAGGAATAGTTCACCCAAAAAATAATATTGTGATCATTTACTGACTCAATTGCAGTTTCAAACATGTATGACTTCTGTTGTGATGATTTTTTATACTTTAAGGTGTTATTTATCTAATTTAACTAGACTGTGCTTATGAGGAAACTCATACTCAAGATAAACGAGAATGCACTGTCTGCGAATGTCATGTTCTATGTCAGACAACGCATTCTCATTTGTCTTGTGGCACTTGAAAGTTTTAAAAGCATTCGCGTGAACAAGAGCATCATCATATAATGTAACGCTAGACAAATCATGATGGAAAAATGGATGCTGTTAATTGTATTAAAATTTTTTTTTTTTTTTCCCCAATCACCCTAGTGGGATGGTCTTTTTGGTTCTCTGCCAGTGACCTGGGAGCTTAAGGGTTCTGAACAGTATTTATATATATATATATATATATATATATATATATATATATATATATATATATATATATATATTGCACAGCATAAATGCAATTCATGGAAAAATAAAATGTATTAAACATATACATAGTAAAAACTGAGAAATATATGTCATAAATGGATATAAAATAAGTTAATTTGCCAATTTTGTTTAAATGAAGAACTGCAGATATGAGTACACCCTAGATTTAATTCAACAAATGTATATTCTAGCACTTAGTATGTGTTCCATAAATTTAAATGTTCACTCTGTGACAAGAAGGGTCAGAGCAGTATAAGTTCATGACAAATCATCACATCTGTCCTGTTTAACTCCTGGATGATGAGCTTCTTAAATGCCCTAATCTTTAATGGGGAGTGTTGCTCAACTCGTCTCTACAGAATCCCCCAAAGGCGCTCAAGAGTGTTAAAGTCGGCATGAAACGGAAGTTGCGATTGTCTTTTCTTGTCTACTGTGACGTCTATCCGAGTGAAACAGCATCTGAAATGAGAGGGCGGGACTTGATTTCGTCCTTTGGGAATTCATTGGATCTTTTGAAGTTGGGTGTTGCTAAAAAAATGGAGGCAGATATGAATTACTCACTCCGAGCACTCACGGTACTGTAAGAGCTTTATTGAGGATTACGAGGATGGTTAATGACACTAAACAGCGAGAGAGACTAACTGACAGTGCGTGTCCATTGGCACGGAGCAAGCGGGTAAGTGCAAGTGTTTTCGGTTCATTCCTATGGAAGTTGAGCCGCACACATAAGTTAAGTCTGGCGCTTAACTTCCATAGGAATTGTGGGGACATGACCAAAGTAAAGGCGGGGAGACACTGCTTGAAGTCAATATGAAGTGTTCTATTGACTCAAAACATTTCACAGGAAGACACATTAAATCCAGGACACAAATGTTGACCCTCCTCATGGAGGTCCCAACTAGAACTGACTCTAAAAGCACAGTGAGCCATTTCAAACTCAGGAGTCAAACCAAATCATAATCACAGGGAAAATAGAAAAATCATACATATACATAAACACACAAAATAAACTCAACAATTGGATAACAAATTCAAAACAAATTAACAAAATCAATACTACCCAAATAAATACAAGAAATAAAACAAAACAGTACATTTATACATACATTCAAATAAACACTAAATTTCACAGCAGTCACTGGTATTATGAAGAAGATTGAAAACTAAGGAAAATTCTGTCCTATCTTTGGGTGGTGCCTTTTGTGAAAACCCACTCCTCTCCCCCCAAAACAGGTGTTGGTGTAGTAAATATTTATAACCCTTTTGTTTGGTCTGTATATAAGGTAAAAAGCAAAGCAGTCAGGGGGGATTTTCTGTAATCAGAGACCCCCACGCAGTGATGGACAAGTGTCTTGAAACACTAGTCCACCACTGTGTGTATATGCATTTCAACTGATGTTATGCATTCACTATTTCTGAATTGGCTTCTAATTGTCTAACTGTAATGTAATTGGCATGATATATTTTTACTTGACAAATAAAATTTTATATTTGGTTGATTCTGTATTATTATTAATTCATTATTTCTAGTAGATCAAAGCGAAGGTATTACCTCAAATCTGTGTTCAGGATTGTTCATATGAAAGGTTTAATCGATGGAGCATGGGGCACGTCAATTAAGTCCATTTCGATTTCTGACAATCACTGCCTTAAATAAGTTGCAGTTTTCGTAAATATATTAAAAACTATGCTTTTTGTTATGAGTAAGCAGAGTGCGACCGACTTAAAGGTAGATATTTACCCTGCATCCAATGTTTAAGGTCAGAACTGACGAGTTTGTGTCCGGGAAGAGCAAAGTTGGCAAAAGTGACTCTTCTAAAGCGATACCGGGACTGCAGTGAACGAAATAATTGAAACTATAAGGTAATCAGAATAATCAAAAATCTAAATTAAGGCATAACTAATGGTTAATTTCTAATTGGAAGCACAACCTAAGAATAAGAATCATTTGAAATTGGAGTCAGATTAAACGAGTGAAATTAAGTGAACTTAATAGAGATGCTGAAAAGACATACACGCGTTAACCTTCGCCCGGGCGCGTCGGATTCCGTTTTTGGGCCGATGCAGGGTTCCTTACAACTGTACACCCCAATGACTGGCATCAGCAGTGGTTAATGCATTAATCTCTATAAAGCGAAGTTTACCCCATACGTCACTGCAATTCCAGATAGCTCCACCCTTGTGATGAGTCGTTTTGAAGGGGGATGGGAGGTTAATGATTTTGATTAAAGATTACGAGGGCACATGAATTTAAAAAAAATATCAAAGTGCACGGATAAATTATTAATAATACTACAATATTCCATAAAAAAAAAAAAAGAATTGTCAATTTTGATTTCATGCCGACTTTAAGACATGTCCACAAAAGGGGTTTCACCTTGGGAGAATGCATATCCTCATTGTCATGTTGAAAAAATGCCCAACAATGTAGGGAATGAGGAAAGGGTTACATCTTCTGTTTCAGGTTTTTATTAAGTTACACAGTGGTGTGGGAATTCACAACAGCATTGATAAAGCACAACTCCCTCACACCTTCAGCACTCATACATCCCTATATAAGAGCTTTACTACCACTGAACTTTACTGTGGGAACCAGACACTTCTCACTGTACTCCTCCTCGAGCAACACCAGAACATTTTGGATGCTGTTTGATCCAAAATGATTGATTTGATCTCATGAGACCAGAGTATTGATTCCCAGAATCTATATTTTGTAAATATGGGCTTTGGAAATGGCTAACTGACTTTATTGTGCTTTGACTACATTAGAAAGTTCCAGTGAAAACAAGCATGCATGTCATTTCTGCAGGCTGTATCTTACTCTGTGAGATGAACAGTCACTCTTTTCATAGCTTTTGCTGGCTCTGAGACACTCGCTTGGTATTTGTCCTGCTCTTAGTCTAGAAAAAAAATCCCTCATCCCTAAATGAAAGCTTAAAATGAAGGCCTGATTATTGTTCCATTGTCCATAAGTCCATTGTTTTTGAATTTCTGTTACTTTTGCTATATTTTCACACTTAAAACAATGATTTGGTAATCCTCTTGTACCACTGTCCTCTTTTGTGCTAAGAAACGAGTCTCCTTACAGTTCTCTCCCAAGTGCTTCCGTTGTTGTTGGCTTTAAGTCTGAGAATGATTCAATGGGCTATATAACACTTTTAATCATCAAGAAATTACTTCTCTTTAAATGTTTTGGTTAAACATACTTACCTGTTGATCAAGCATTGCCTTAAACTTACACCAGAACATTTTTATTTAATTTTAAATAGTAACTTTTAGGAGCATATACTCATTTTTGCTACACAACTAGGGTGACCAGATGAGATTGGCTGAAATTCGGGACGGGGGGGTGTCTGCGGTCTGGGGGCTTCTATGATATTAGACTGCGTAGCCTATAATAAAAGATAATGAATTTCAAACCTGATCCAAACATATTTTATTCAAAGATTCTGTCATTAGTCTTTAGTCTGCCACAAAAAAAACACATTAAAATCATGAACTCAAATGTCATTGTGAAAAGAAAAAAACAATGACTGTAAGTAACAGTGTGTAAATCAGACCTTTCTGTATAGCCTAACGTTAATAAGCTTAAACGAAAATAACGAAATAATTGTGTAGTGAAGTATTTTTTTGTACACAGTGCCGTGAACAATCAATCACTCCTTTACGCGTGCATCACTGTCCTCCTCGCAGCTGCAGCAAATTGCGCTCTCTTCATCAAGGCTTAAAACAAAAAGGGGACAAAAAGGTCGTATTGTCTTTGTGCATATAGATTAATTAGATAAATGAATAGAGACAATAAAACTTTAAATTCACACAGCTATAGCCTACCTAGGTTGTGGAGGCCCGACGTCAGCATATTTCGCGGAGGTTTTCACTGTTTCCAGCACTCCTGTCTTTTCCCTATCCGCCTACGGTATTTTTTTAGAACTTAGAAAAAAGATTCTGTAGCCAATGAGCAGCCGGCGGGGGCTGGTTGCAGGACGACTCAACCTCCGCAGACAGTTTTTAATGTTTATCAGACAATAACTACTCAAGTTTTTGCTTTAGTATAATTTTCGGGACAATTAGGGCCAGATTCGGGATTCGGGACAACAGTTTAGATTTCGGGACTGTCCCGAATTTTTCAGGACGTCTGGTCACCCTATACACAACATTTTATCACCTTCATCACAAAATCTTATTTTCCTGAATAATTTTGACATGCTTTGTTGGTAATTGATTAAGCAGACTTGCTGGAACATTATATCTCTAAAGAAGCCTAAAATGTCTTAGTAATGACTTGAGTAATGACTAATGACTTTGAGTAATGACTTATATATATATATATAATTTGTTATATACACTACTATATTCTATAGTTTCATATATTTATATATGAATATAGTTTCATATTCAAAATATTAAGCTAAGATAGCTCTTTCAGCTCTTTCTTTTTTTATATGTATGATTAGAGGCAGTTTAGCCTAGTCTATAAAATAATTTAAAAATATTTTGAGGTTTTTATTATTTAATGATTTATATTTCTTGTGAAAGCTGATTACTTTGCACTGAGGACATGATAAAATTGAAGGCATACATCAATAAAAATGGTGTGTAAAATACAAAATAGTATTTTTAATGTCTATTGTCTCTGTTTAAGTGATAAAGAAGACCTAAATATACAATTTAAGCCATTTCTTAAAAATATGTGATTTGTTTTAGAGAAAATATGAGTAAATAAATCATTGAGACAGTAAAAGTCACTGTATAACAGGAATGACCCAATAATAATAATAATAATATCTTGGCAAAAGGATGTTGCAAGCATTTATTAAAAGGGTGCCAATAATCATGGTCAGCATGTTTGGACAAAAGCAAATTTTTAATTAATGATCAGAAGGATGAACAATGCAGATTTATTTTTACAGCCATCTTTATATTTACCAGGGGTGCCAATAATTCTGACCACAGCTGTATAATGGCTACATTTAACAAAACAAATCTTATAACAACAGAAACAGGTCCAGTACTTCTCAGAGATAACTATTAGGCAATTCTGCACATTCTTCTGCAGTGACACCATCACTTTCTGACATGGAAAACAAGGAAGGCTTTAACAAGGAAATTTTATCTTCAACAAGGAAGTTTCTTCTTTAACAATGATTGCTTTTGTCTTATCTTCTAAAATGTTTGTACAGGAAAGGAGACAAGTAATGTAATCTGTTTCTGTAGAAATTACAAAAACACTAGGTGTAAAAATGTTTTACCCAATAATTGGGTATATATATATATATATATATATATATATATATATATATATATATATACATATGGCTCTTTATAGAAACTGTAGTGCTTGGATTCGAGATTTGAGGAGTGAAAGAGAGCTGAAGACAAGTGCACATCAAAACCCAAGTAACATGAAGACTGGCTTTTCTTTGTTTTAGTTTCTTATGTTCTAGGTGAATTGTTTTATAATACAGCAACTATTACTTAATTTTGTTTTTACACCCTTAATTTGGACAATCCAATCTAAAAACTCTTAATTTCTTTCTATAAAAAAAATGGACATCTCTATGTCCATATGACTCTTCCTTGAATTTACCAGGCCTTTCACTAAACAGAAAAGCATGAGAAGTTGTATTGAACTTAAAACTTGAAAATTTCCAAATGCTTATTGAAGATGCTTTATACTCCCATTTCCACAGCGTGAGCCAACCATTCGGCCAACTCCAGCTATGATGAAGTATCTGTCGTTCTACAGAAACCTGATGAAAGTTGATCCGGTGTACTTTGCCGTGGGTCTTCTGCCCTGCGAAAGACTCTGGGGGTGGCTGGCTGAAAACCGTCTCAGGTTACGCATGTAACCATGGTTCCCTGAGAACAGGGAACGAGACTCTGCGCTGATCGCGCTATGGGGAACGTCACTCGTGACTCATGTTCGAAATGCCAAAAATCACAACACTCCAATCCTATTGGCCAGCGACAGCCTATGACGTCAAACGGCGTGAACCGTGACGTATAAAGGGAGCGCCTGGGGAAGCAGTCAACATCTTTTCGTCTTTGAGGGACTGTTCAGCAGGCATCCTGAAGCATGGCAGGAAAGCGCAGAGTCTCGTTCCCTGTTCTCAGGGAACCATGGTTACATGCGTAACCTGAGACGTTCCCTTTCGAAAGGGAACTTCAACTCTGTGCTGATCGCGCTATGGGGAAAGATATACCCACGCCGCCATGCTAGAGGAGAATCCATGCCCAAAATGTCTGGACAAACGTCCGGCAGTTCCAGGGAAAAACCGGGAGTGATTCTCCAAGGCTGTCAGTGACAGCATTCCCTACAGCCAACAGCCCAAGTTGAGCCTAAAAAGAGACCCTCCGAAAAAGGCCTGCCAAGGCTGCTCGAGCATCTGGGACCAACGAACCAAAGAAAGTGGTCCCTCTAAGGGAATGTGGCCAAGAGTCCAAATGAGTCCTGGCCAGTCACTAGGGGGGGAACAAAATCACCCCCAACGCTACCAAGGAGGCCTACTAATCTAGCGAAAGCCAAACCTAGCCTGGCCAACCTGGTCTGATACACAGAATCTCCAAGCGCAAACTCCAAAGAGGAGAGCAGGAAAGAGCGACTGCGAAAAGGCAGTAAGCAACTCAAACCCACACGCAGAGATGGGCATCCTGGAGAGCGGAACTCAGCTGAGCGCTAAAAACCCTCGTATGAGGGGAGTACAACCACTCATCCTAGGATCTACTCAGCTTCTGATAAAGGCGCTGAGGAGGCTGTGTTCTAGAAAAAACCCTGGTACAGGGGAGCACAAACCAGCCTGGGGGCCAGTCTGAACAGGAGACTTCACAGAAGTCTACAACCAATGACCGGCTTAGGGAGCTAAGCACAATTACACAGTCAACCCAAAGGGAAGTACGAAGCTCAACCTAACAGACAGACCTTACTGTAGGCACATAGCCATGGAGGCCGACCAGAAGGGGCCTACAACATAACTAAAGTTCTTTAAACTAACTAATATCACAACAAGAACCCAATCCATAAGGTGGTATTCAGGATGGCCCATAAGGCCATTTGACTGAAAACATAGCATGCTAAGCGCATGACCAACCAAATGATTAGGTAGCTGTGAGTGCCCACGAAACAGCCCGTTCAACACAATCCAACAAGCAGTGTACTCGGGAAAAGCACCTTCCTACTCTTTAAGCAAGAGGAGTACAACGTACGCCATCACGTGCTAAAGAAGGCCCCATGGGCCTATAACCTCAGCAGACACGTGGCATCAGCTCGTGGCAGTGTTATCAAGCTCCAGGCAGAACAAACCGACTACAGAGGAGGTTAATGAGTCAGCCGGAGCCCTGGCCAGCCAGCGACAAAATTCCTTTCACTGTTTCTTGTCAAAAAAAACGAAAAAGGTACACATTTTTCCAGAGGAGGCCCCGAGGGCCTACCCGTTACAAGCAGCGTCAGCTAGCGGCCATTAAGAGATGGGCATCCCGAAGAGCAGAACTCAGCTAAGCGCTATAAACCCTCGTATTAGGGGAGTAAAATCTACTCTTCCTAGGATCTACTCAGTGGCTGATAAAGCACTGAGGAGGCTGTGCGCTAGAAAAACCCTGGTACAGGGGAGCACCACCCAGCCTGGGGCCAGTCTGAACGGGAGACTTCACAGAAGTCTACAATCAATGACCAGCTTAGGGAGCTAAGCACAATTACGCAGTCAACCCAAAAGGGAAGTACGAAGCTCAGCCTAACAGACAGACCGTACTGTAGGCACATAGCCATGGAGGCCGGAACAAAGGGCCTACAACATAACTAGAGTTCTTAATAATGAACTAAGCATTCCACAGAAAGTCAACACATGAGGCGATATTCCAGGATGGCCCGTAAAGCCAAGCACCTGAAACATAGCATGCTGGAAGCATGACCACCAAGTAATTAAGTAGCTGTGAGTGCCCACGAAAACAGCCCATCCAACACAATCCAACGAGCAGTGTACTCGGAAAAAGCACCTTTCTACTCTTTAGCAAGAGGAGTACAGCATACGCCATCACGCGCTAAAGAAGGCCCCATGGGCCTATAACCGCATCAGCTCGTGGCAGTGTTATCCTAAAGGAAGCAAAAGCACTCAAAATGTACTCAGTAAAAGCACCTTTTACTCTCTAAGCAAGAGGAGTACAGAGCCAAACTCCAGCGTGATAGCAAAGGAGGCCTGTGAAAGCCTACGACTCATGAAACACGCGGCGTCAGCTAGTGCAATCACGATTCACCCATGGTGAAGAGACATACAAAAAACCCACACAAAGCTGTGCCAACATGCAGAACGAAAGGAGGTACTGATGAGGGCCTACAACCTCCATGAACACATGGCAACAACCAGTGGTAACTTATGACAAATGCCAGCCAACAGGCCAGTACTCGAAAGACCTATAGGTAGGAGAAGTACACACTATGCCTCAGAACTCAACGAAAAGCGTGAACTAAGGCTTATTCGTACAGAGGGGGCGTGGCCAATGGCGGCATGTGTCATAAGACATGACTCAACCATGGAAAGAATCTAGATATAACCAACCCAGCTGGGCCAACAGAGAGGCTACTTTTAAGCACCATGTGGCGCCAGCCCGTGGACATAACAGGGCCAGTGCTCAAAGGGGACCAGTTCTAGACCCTACACGATAACTGTGGGGAACTAGCTACACATCCTGAGCTTAAGCCTACTGTTACGAACCCCACTTTCAAAAAGCTCGCTAGGGAAAGGGGTAAGCAACATAAAAGGACACACGAGACAAGAAGAAACAATTTATCTGTTTATTGATGCCACAGCACTCACGTATCACAGGCAACTTGTTCCAATGGTAGAACCAGCTCTCTGTTACAAAGAACATGAATTGACAAAAG
This sequence comes from Megalobrama amblycephala, assembly GCF_018812025.1. Classification (NCBI taxonomy): domain Eukaryota; kingdom Metazoa; phylum Chordata; class Actinopteri; order Cypriniformes; family Xenocyprididae; genus Megalobrama; species Megalobrama amblycephala. The sequence goes on along the minus strand of NC_063057.1, from coordinate 31,732,125 downwards.
CACAGATCAACAAAATAAAAGAAAAAAATAAAACAACAAACAAACCACTTAGTAACAACAGCGGGCCATCAGGACGCACACAGAACTCATCGGACAGAAGCTGGCCATCCACGTCAGCTTACCGCACGAGCCCTCTCTCTCAAGTGTGCGCCACGCTCACGTAGAGCTAAAGACAGTGGCAGTGGTGGCTACACGACTGGTGTTGTAGTCATTGGGGGTTCCCAAGTGCGCACCACGCTCACATAAAGCCAAAGACAGTGGCAGTGGCGGCCTGGTGACTGGAGTTGATGTCGTTGGAATTTCTCAAGCGTACACCACGCTCACATAGAGCTAAAGACAGTGGCAGTGTTAACCTGGCGACTGGAGTTATGATGGAGGCAGCACAAGTTCGACACTCAACAGCACACCCTTCACATCCACACTCTCTCCTCTTATAACCAGCCCAGCGCGTCGTAAATTAATGGGCCGCAGGTGCCCAGGGGCGGAGCTTACCCTCGGGAGAAGAGAAAGACCAAAATTAATACAAAGAAAAAATACACACCACACTAAACAAATAATAAATACAAAGGCTTGGACTGTAACACTACACATTCCAACAGGCAATGTACATATAAATATGCTATCACGGTCTAAGGAAGGCGTATAAGGCCTAACACCTCAAATAACGTGAGCATAAGCCTGAGGCAGTGCTAAAAAGCGTGAGCAAACTAGTGATCGTAAACCAACAGCGCCCCAAAAACAAGCTGTAATAAAGAGAGGCTATAATAAAGAGCCAACAATCTAACAGCAAGTGTAAAACAGCTGCTGTGGTCATGATCGACTGGGGGGAAGTCGAGAATATACTGTTCTAACCAGAATAGGACTCTCTACACTCACCCCGAGTGTGCAATCCAACAGGTGATGCACTCAGTGAAACACAAACCCTAACCGGGGAGTACAATAAAACCATGTTCATAGACAGAGGCTAGTCACAGCCTGCTATCACAGAAACAGGTGTTAACCTGTGGCAGCGCTAGAGTAAGCTCACAAAAATATGAAGGGGAATATGGGCAAAAACGGCCACCAACTCCCTCAGGAGGAGGCCAGAACTAGGAACTATATGACCACAAGGGGATAGTAAATAACAGGGGAATCAAAGTTCAAGTCAAGTTCAAGTTACTTTATTTATACCCGAAGGTAGATTTTGTTTGCAGTAGAGTCCTCATACACACATATGAAACAGAGCACATAAAAAACTACAACCTCAAAAAGTTCTTGTCGGTCCAGAATAAATAATACATACATGACTCCTCATACACAAATAGAAAATAAAATACATAAAAACCAAGTACACAATAAGCTATAACTCATTCCTCAAAGTAATGGCTGCTGGAACAAAACTATTTTTGTATCTTTTTGTTCTACACCTGGGGATTCTAAACCTACGCCTTGACGGTAGAAGCTGGAATTCTGTGTGCAAAGGATGTGAACTGTCATTTAAAATCGAAGTAGTTATGCGCTGTAACTGTTTTGTATACAAGGTCTCCACATTAAGCTGCGGGTCACCTATCAGCCTGCTGGACCACTTTACTATTTTATTAAGCGAGTTTTTATTTTTCAAAGTGAGGTTCCCAAACCAGGCTGCTAGCGCAAATGATAAAATTGACTCAATAAAAGCGTGATAAAAAAGGATCATGATGGATTTATCAATATGAAATTGATTCAGTTTCCTCAAACAAAACAAACGCTGATGCCCTTTTTTACAGACTTGTTCACAGTTCGTTCCAAATGTAAGTTTAGCGTCTATTACCATCCCCAGGTATTTATATGATTCGACACATTCAACAGTTTGACCTTTGATTGATGTAATTTCTTGTGTTTGGATTATTTTTTTCCTAAAGTCAATAAGCATGTCCTTTGTTTTAACTACATTTAGTTGAAGGTGAGACGCCTCACACCATTCAACAAAGTCATTGATGACTGGACCGTGACCTGTTTCACTATCTTGGAGCAGGCTAACAATTACTGAGTCATCTGCATTTTTAATTATAGTCCTGTTTTCCCACCTGCTCTGGCACATATTTGTGTACAGGATGAAAAGAAGAGGTGAGAGTACGCATCCTTGTGGGGAGCCTGTTGATGAACAGACTTTTTCTGAGAGACTGCCATTCACTCTCACTCTTTGTGTCCTGTCCGTTAAAAAGTTAAGGATCCAACCGACCAGATTATTACTTAGATCAAACTGTTCCAGCAGCCTTGTGGTTAAAATATGAGGTTGAATTGTATTAAAAGCCGATGAGAAATCAATAAATAAAAGTCTGGCATGAGAGCCATTATTATCTAAATGCTTAAAGAGTAAATTAAGTAAGGTGACTATGGCGTCTTCCACCCCCCTACGGGGTCTATAAGCGAATTGCAGAGGGTCAAGTGAATGCTCCGTTTTCCTCAATATTTCAGACCTCACTAATTTTTCAAAAACTTTCATTACTATTGATGTGAGTGCCACTGGTCTGAAATCATTAAGATTTTTAGTGTTGTTAGATTTGGGGACAGGAATAACTACAGCATCTTTCCAGACCTCAGGTACTAATTGTGCCTCTAAAGATTTATTAAAAATGTAGTGGAAGGGAATACTCAATTGTTTTGCACAGGTTTTGAGTGTGCGCCCACAGATATTATCTGGACCGTGACTTTTATTAACTCTTATAGAGAGGAATGCTTTGTGCACTTCTGTTTGTGTTATATTAAAATGTTGAGTGTCTGCAAGCTGTTTACTCAAATTATCGATCTCATCGCTAAAATCAAAAATATTAAAACGATTGTAAAATTGAATAAGAGCACTGGCCAGCTCAGTATCTGAGCTGAAGCCATCCAGGGTGACTGGGCTGCTGCTTTTTAGATTCTGGAGGCCTGCTATGGTTTTCATACTGTCCCAGGCTGATCCAAGATTGTTTGTTGCCATCTGGTTCTCCAGTTTATATTTATAGTCTCGTTTTGCTTTGAGAATTCCTATTTTTAAATCCTTTTTTGCTATTTGTAGTTCAGCAATGTCACCCCCCTTAAAACATGATTGTTTTTTCCATAAACTATCTTTAACAGTTTTAGTTATCCATGGTTTGTTATTAGGATAAATTTTCACCTGTTTATATGGGACAATCATGTCCCTACAAAAGGCAATATATGAGCATGTCACATCAGTCCATTCATTTAGGTCATCCCCACAAGACTTTTTAAACATTTCCCAGTCTGTACAATCAAAACAGTCTTGTAAGCAGAGTATTGATTCATCAGTCCAGTCTTTAATTACTCTAACTTGAGCTTGAGGGGAATGTAAACAAACAAACACCTAGCCTAGCTCTAGCCTAGCCACTAGCTAAGGCCTACTGGGCCAAGCAAAGCTTGGGCTTCATCTTGAAACCTTCAAGTATCAGGAGAAAATGAAGCACTGCAAGCAAACAGTGCCAGGCGGCTGATAAGCCGTCCTGTACACAAATAACTGAAGCGACGAGTGCTAACTCAAACCAAACTGAAGTATTAGCTGAGAAGCTACCCTAACATAGGAGGCTACAAAATAGCGGCCATAAAGCGGCCTGCATGTTTTGAAAACTAGCCAACCTAATGCTACAGTTATTTTGCCCAAAAAAAGCCCCTTCTAACTTTACTGACTACATGCTCAGGAAAGCTGCGGCTCGTAGAACAAGGATATTCCCTCCTTATTTAAAGCATGAAGAAGGAAGAAATCAAAAGTTATTTAAAGCCTAAAAGCACTTTCACTATCAAGCCAGAAGGCAGCCTTAGAAAAAGGCCAGCCGACAGCCTAACTGTAAAAACACCTGAGCAAGTAGAAATATATATATATATTTATGGGAGGTGAAAGAAGAAGAGGAGAGGGTAGATATAAATCGCCCTAAAATAGCTGGGGAATCGATTACAAACGCAACGGTGTTTACAATCAATCATCCATTACTCTCGTTTCTTCCTCCTCCCATCTGTCTGGCTCAGATACAAATCTGAACGGCCAGGGGTTTTTCCATGCCCTCCCGATCTCAAACACGGAGATCAGGAGAGAATGGAAAGTCTATGGGAGCCGCAATATTCATGGACAGAAAGGAACCGTTCGTCGAACTGTCCACGCATGGCTCCTTTCTTAACGCGCACTCACGGCAGCTGCAGCCTGCCGAAAAGCGCATCCCAAAAACACAGCGGCTCACACACCCAGCAGCCAGAGGAGCGGTCATAGCACACATGGGGCTACAAACACATATGCAGACACCTCCTCCCTCAGAAAGAGTGTCAAACGAGAACAGAGCGTCCGAACAGAAGAGACGCTCGCACTGAATAATAGACAAACACACATAGACGCCGCCCTCAAGCATTGTCTATGCGTCCGCTCCTCTCAGACAGAAAAACGCCAGAAACGTGTACATCAAGTGTCAAACCAGGGGACACGGATGAACACATTCTCCTGAACGTTTGCAGACAAAAAAGAAGTAATTTCCTACCGGGGTTTGTGAAACAATGGCACGAACAAAAACAGTCCCGAAAAGACGAAAGGATGTTGGCTGCTTCCCCAGGCGCTCCCTTTATACGTCACGGTTCGCGCCATTTGACGTGATAGGCTGTCGCCGGCCAATAGGATTGGAGTGTTGTGATTCTTGGCATTTCGAACACGAGTCACGAGTGACGTTCCCCATAGCGCGATCAGCGCAGAGTTGAAGTTCCCTTTCGAAAGGGAACTCAACACACCTCCAACTACTGCATACTACTTTTGGAAGGTGGAGAATATGGGCGGCCATCCTGAGAAGCACTACAGAGCTCTGCTGAACAAGTATCTGAACACACCTAAAAAAAGTTGTGAAGGCCAATGCTGTATTCCATGCACAGATGCAAAATGAGCATGATTTCTTCTTCTCATCTTGAGTGGTTGATGGCTGGCTAGTGGTTATGAAGTGTTTCTACAATTATAAACAGAAATATGATACAAATATGAAAAAAAATTATTTGCATGACCCTCATGAAATTAATCAGAAATCCTATTAATGGTTATTCAGGGCATTTATTCTGTATTTTTCAGGTGATCTTTGATTGAAGTTTGTAGGAGAATAAAATTCAAGTTTTGTTTCATTAAAACTGTAGAGAAGGTGTGGGGATGGAGACCAGGATGGTTGTAAAACTGTTTGCTTGAAGTGCACTATGTATCTGAAACTTCAATATTATTTCCACACATTTATCTGCTACAATTAAAATAGTTTTGAAATCTGCAACTTGTGAAAGTAAATGGGAATCACAGTCTTTCTTACCAATCAACTAGTGAAGTTTGGAGGCATATATATTGAGTTCGCTCAGCACAATCTCTACCATGTTTGAACATGGAGGAACGTCACAACTCTAAACAGCTGCAGCTACAGCAGTGTTTCCTTTAATAAAATATAAATGTTCATTTTCCTTTTATACAGTATTGACTTATACCCAGAAAATGTTTGCCCTACAGTTGAAATCTGTATCTAAAAAGCTCAGTGTGATACACAAGCACTCAGCTAGACAAAACTGACATACTTCTATAGTATTGAAAGCAGTAGGTGTCAACAAAAAGCTTTAAAAAAGGTAAAAACAACAACAACAAAACATTACATTTGTAAATAACATATTTCCATGGTGGCATTTTTTTCAAAAACCAGTATAGCTCACACAATGACAAAAACACTTGATATTTTGGTGGCATTGGCCAATTTGCTGACACAGTAACTAGGTTTTGAAGCATGAATTTAATGTTTTACTGAGTTACTACATTTTGCAGACATGATGTTTCAGCAAACCGTTCAGACAATTGAACATTGAGAAACTATAATAGGATATGACTGTCTTTCCTCTATTCTCTTGGCTGTGTGTCTCAGATATGTACAGGTATGTTTCAAAGTTTAATGCTCTGCAGTTGTCTCGGCTGTTGAATTGTACAGCATCATCAGTGATGTGGAGCATTGTGGCTGGAATCTTTTGCCTTCATCCTCTCCAGCTTACCTGAGCTTCATGGTGTGCAAGAGAAGATAGATGGGATTTCCCTGAGTTGAAGAAGCCTATTGCTCACCTTTTGTTTTTGAGTGGTGGAGAGCCTGAGTCCTCTCAATCCACTGGTCCAACTAAAACTGACCACACACTTGAAGAATTTAGGGTGGATTTTGAGCCCAATTTGCACCCCTCAATGATCTGTGGCCTGATAATATAACACTTATAGTTAATTAACATTTGAATAATGTAGCAATGATAATATTGATAATTATTATTAGTAGTGGTAGTGATCATGTAGGAGGAAAATCAATTTTCTTGTTTCAAACCATAACATTACTTTGCATGCAGCTTTTAATAGTAATTTTGCCTGTACTAACAGGCAAAAAACAAACAAAAAAACTTACAAATACAATAAACAAGACTTACCAAATATTGTCTAAACAAAGATAACATCACTGCTTTTAAATCTGTTTTGATATTTATTTATGGAGCATACACGACAGACCTCTTATAGGTTTTCTGCTAATCAATTGCCTCTTTATTGAACTGCACCACCCTGTGGCTTCCACATGAACTGCATCATAATGAAGAAGAATAATGAAGATTTACATATCCTGACATCCCCCCTTTTTTTTAAACATAACATCTTTCTTGTTTATGAACATGTTTTTACATTTCCTGTACAAAAAACAAAACAAAACAAAAACAAACATTTTTTTTTTCTTCTTTTTCTTTTTTCCCTTAACGGCTTCTTTAATGTCCTTTCAACTATTGCACCTCAACAGTCATCACAAAGTTAATAGCTACTCCTCAATAAGCCTTCTTGGCTTGGTGACAATACGTCCACTTGCTGTTTTGGTTGGGAGACTTGAAAGCTCTGTAGGACTAGCATTTCTTTGTTGTGTTTTGTTTTGAATGTCCACTTCACATGGTTCATCGGCATTGTCACACAAATTCTGCTGTGTCACATTTTGATTGTCCCTGTCCTTAGTCATGTTATTTTTCACCTGTGACTGCATCAGAAACTTTCTGTTCCATCTATACATCTGTCCATCAGGAGTCTGTACAACATAGGATCTGGGCTGATCAGAAAGTTCAGTTACTTGAGCTGGTTTCCATATGCCATCTTGCAATATTCTGACACTGTCGCCAATCTGACGTTTCTGAAGCACCCTTGTTCCTTGATCAAAGTATTCTTTCTGTTTTTGTTGTCTTTTTTCTAACAACTGCTGCACTGTGGTAGAGACCAAACAGGGTTTCAACATTTGTGACATTGTTGGAAGTCTTGTTCTCACGCGTCGACCCATCAACAGTTGGGCTGGTGACGCTCCAATGTCTTCCAATGGTGTACTCCTAAGGTTCAGCAAAGACAAATACGGATCCTTTCCATCTGCGTTAGCTTTTTTTAGCATGAGCTTAACGGTTTGTACTCCTCTTTCAGCCATTCCATTCGACTGAGCATGGTGGGGGCTTGATGTTTTGTGAGAAAACTCCCACTCTTTTGCAAAAGCTTGGAATTCACGCAAGCTGAATTGAGGTCCGTTATCTGAAATTACTGTCTCAGGAATTCCATGTCTAGCGAATTGTGACTTAAGATGGGTGATGACTGTTGCACTTCTTGTGTCTGACTTCAGCCATTCTACCTCGATGAACTTGGAGTAGTAATCCACTAAGAGTAGATACTCCTGCTGGCCAAAGGCGAATAGGTCAACACCTATCTTTTGCCAGGGTCTTTCTGGAACACTGTGTGGATGTAACGGCTCTCTGGTTTGTCGTTTCTGATGAGTCCTACACACATCACAGCTGTTCACCATTTCTGTGATACTTCGCGACATTCCAGGCCAAAAGAGTACTTCTCTCGCTCTACGTCTGCAGCTTTCAATGCCTAAGTGACTTTCGTGAATTCGCTTAAGCATTTCAGCTCTCATTGCTGCTGGAACAATGAGTCTTTCTCCTTTGAATAAAACACCATCCACTACTGAAATTTCCTCTCTGTAATTCCAATACATTTGTATTTCTTTTGCAGCTTGACTCTTGGTCTTCGGCCATTCATTCAGGACTGTCTCTGTGAGTTTAATCAGCGTCTCATCACACTTTGTTTCTTTTTTGAATTCTTCTAATTTCTCACTTGACACAGGCAAATTGGAGATCACCATGTGCACCTGAGCTTCTACGTCTTTATCAAGTGAGCCGGTCACTGGTAAGTAAGCTCTGGACAATGCATCTGCAATATGCATCTCCTTTCCTGGCCTATACTGTACGTTCACTTGATATTTCTGCAGTCTCATTAACAGTCTCTGTATTCTAGCTGGAGCACTGTTCAATGGCCTTTTCATTATCACCTCAAGTGGCTTGTGATCTGACTCCACATTAATTTCTCTCCCATACACATACTGATGGAAACGTTTTCATTGAGCATTGTTTTCAATTGGTCGAATGCATGCTGATGCTCATCTCTCCACTGCCATGCCACATCATCTCTAGTTAGTCCACGTAATGGCTCAGTGTGCTGTGACATGTTTGGAATGAACTTTGCTAGGAACGTGACCATTCCCAGAAATCGCTCCACATCTTTTTTGCATTCAGGTGTTGGCATTTTCTTTACAGCCTCAATCTTGCTCTGATCAGGTTTCAGTCCTTCTTTTGAAAAAACATGACCCAGGTATTTGATTTCCTCAAGGCACACTTTGCATTTTTCTTTATTCAACTTGAAGTTTTTAATTCTTGCTCTCTCTAGCACTTGTCTCAATCTTCCATCATGCTGTTCTTTTGTCTCTCCCCAGATCAAAAGGTCATCAATGTACGTCTCAACACCTTCAATTCCCTCAAACAGTTGTCCCACGGTCCTGTGGAACACTTCTGGTGCCGAATTAATTCCAAAAGGAAGACGGAGGAATCTGTAACGGCCAAAAGGAGTGTTGAACGTACAGAGGCGAGAACTGGCTTCATCTAATTTGAGTTGCCAAAAACCTGAACTTGCGTCCAGCACTGTAAAGTATTTGGCTTTCGACAGTCTGCAGGTTATTTCCTCAACAGTTGGTAGCTGGTAGTGTTCCCTCATTACTGCTGTATTTAGATCACGTGGATCTAAGCAGATTCGTAATTTTCCATTAGACTTTTCTACAATCACGATTGGGTTTACCCACTGCGTAGGCTCTTCGATTTTTGCAATCACTTTCATTTTTTCCATCCTGTACAGTTCTGTTCTTAATTTTTCCCTTAAAGTGACAGGAATCTTTCTGGGTGGGTGTACTTTTGGTGTCACACTCTCATCAATTCGAATGGTGTGTTCCCCTTCCAGACAGCCTATGCCCTCAAACACATCAGCATACTCTTTGAAAATATCTGTTTCTTCACTTTTATTCAGTGCCATCACTCTCTTGATGAGCCCCATCTGTTCACATGCTTTAATTCCTAGTATTGGTTTGGCATCTGATTTTACAACAATGAATTCTAGGAAATAACTTTTCTTCTTGTATTTCACTGTCCAGTTGCACTTTCGTTTCACAGGTATTTTGTCTCCAGTGTATGTTGACAGCTTTACTTTTGTTGGTTTAAGTATGTTCTGTTTGCCTGTTCTCTGTAGTAAACTGTAAGGAATTACATTATCAAGTTTGAATTTGACAGTTTTGCGCTCCAGTTTCATTTCGATAGTCCATTCCTCTGCGTGTGACTGTGTGTTCGCGTGCACAGCTCCCACGAAAAGACTTGCTTGCTGATCCGTGACGTCATCATCTACTGCGTGCACTTTCCGCGATCTACACATCCTGGCAAAGTGGTTCATCTTCTTGCAATTTTTACATTGTTTGCCATACGCAGGACATGAACGCGATGTATGCTCAGTTCCACATCGTTTGCAATTAAACGTGCTTGCTTTGTCTTTTTCACTCACTTTCGTTTTATTTTGCTGGTCTTTTTTCCGTGTCTGTTTATGTTTCACGGCATCTACCTGCTTGCTTTCACGTGCAGAGGCTTGTACATTGAGATCCTCCTCATGCATTTTTTTAATTTGTGCTTTAGTTGTTTCTGCAGCGACGCAAAGCTGGGTTGCTTTTTCGAGAGTAATGTCAACTTCTCTTAACAATATTTCTCTCATTATATCCGACGTGATTCCACAGACAACTCGATCTCTAATAAGGGATTCTTGTAATTGTCCGAATTCACATGATTTTGCCCTCAGCTTTAATTCAGTGAGATACTGGCTGAATGACATGTCCCCTTGCACACACGTGAAAAACTTGTACCTTTCATAGGTTATGTTCTTCTTGGGGTTACAGTAGTTTTCAAATTTTTCCATAATTTTCGTCAGCTTTTCTTTATCATCTTCTTCTTCAAAAGTGAAGGTATTGTACACTTCCACTGCCTCTTCACCGGCAACATGAAGAAATAACAAGGACTGTACCTTAGCTGACTTGTCAGCTCCTCCGATAGCTGTTAGATATAGCTCAAACCTTTGTCGAAATCTTCTCCAATTTTCCGACAGGTTCCCGTGCTGTAGATCAAGTCCAGCGGGTGGCTTAAGTCCTTCCATGTTTGCAACACTGATGTTCGCCTTACTAATTTACTTCTGACACCATGTTTTGATATTTATTTATGGAGCATACACGACAGACCTCTTATAGGTTTTCTGCTAATCAATTGCCTCTTTATTGAACTGCACCACCCTGTGGCTTCCACATGAACTGCATCATAATGAAGATGAATAATGAAGATTTACATATCCTGACAAAATCCACAGTAAAGATTAGCAAAATAACTACAAGTGTGTCACTATTGTAAAGGAAAAGTCATGAAAGCTCCATTCAGAGGTGGTCATTTATCCAGACTGAAAATGTTTGCAGCGTTTCATGGTTTATGGTTTTAATAGAGATCTGCAGTAATGGTACATCTATTTATGCGTATTCTGCGATGTAGTATATCCACACCGCTAGGGGGAGCTCTCGCAAAGCTTTGCTCAAGAGCACACTGAACACTGCAGTTCATTCAGAGACGAGCTGATGATTAACTTCGTATTGTTAAATCTTCTCTTGCAGGTGAGATTAATTCAATACATTACAAGATAAAGGGTCTGTGAGCACTTTTCATTGACACTTTGATGTATTAAGTGGGTTTTGACTCAAAACAGTATTTTAATTACTTGCGAATATAACGTGAACAGAAACGACGCGAAAATTATACGTTTTTTAATGATACAAATTATCCTCCGATCTCCTTCTAGAATGAAAGTCTCCTCTCAGAAATCCTCCGAACAGCTTCAAAATCACAATATCCGCACAGAAAATACTCTGCAAGTCTCCTAAGACGAGGCAAATTCACAGATTGATTTACAGAATACTGAGAGTTTAAATGAAGAAAGAGTTATTTTATGTGGGGATTTTAACGCACATGACAGTATGGTGAGGAACAATGAATGATGCTAATGGGATGGTTATTGAAGAAATAATGGATCTAAAGAATTTGGAAATGATGTAAATTATACAGACTTTCCTACAGAGTTGTACGGGTGAGTAATTAATCCATTAGGAATGGAAACTGCCTGGTATTTTAGACTGTGAATGCGTTCGTGATCATGATATGAGGGCTCCTATATGGTGGATGCAGTCAGCCAATGTTCTCAATGCATCAGGGTTCAGCATGTTGTCAGTTATCTTCTCTTGACGTGTAGAATATATATCATCCAGCAGAGAGTTTGTGGCCATACACAGGATTGGGACTTGTTGGTGACCCAATATTTGTATCTCATTACTGTAACGGGAAGGTATGTCAACCTCTTAAGAAGCACTCACAGCACCCCCAACACTTCTCTGATCACAGACAATCTCATTGGGAATAGTAAGAACATCTGCCAGGATTGGTAAGCCAAGTTTTCTGACACGAAATTCATTTAGTCATTCAACTTCCTCCATGTCATCAAAATTAAAAAGCAATTGTTTACATGGTAAATCTATTGTTATAGACTAATTGGCATCATACAAGAGTAAAAACTCTTCTTCTGACAGCAGATGATCATTTAATGCCAAAAGATAAAACTCTACTTAAGAAAGAAGATTAAGTAAACAGTCATCAGTACCCTCCACTACATAAATATAACTTTGCATTATCATCCTTTATTTTTTGGGCAGTCATTGCCCCGGCAGAAGGACTACTGCTGAATTTCACTGAGGAAAGAGTCTGCAAAGTTACAAAGCACAAGATCGCTCCAGCAGGAGATCTTCTCTATATCAGAGTCACTGTTTCTGAACTCCCTGAAACACCTCCACTGTAGTCTTGAGGTTTCTTTTGGGAACAAACACGTCACAATATCTCTAAAGTATTGTTCACAAAAGACTGAAGCAAAATGTAGTTATTTGTTTTTATGTTTGTTGAAATAATTGTGATTATCAAATTAACCATTATGCAGCAAGATGGAAGTGTATTTCTTTTTCATCGACTAAAACTAGACTGAAATGATCAGAAATATGAGTTGATTATAATTTGTTACAATTATACATATATCAGTTACAATAATTAACATTATGTAGCAGCATTGATATTACAATGAATTAACCTGTTCGTCCAGCGAACACAGTTTTAATTGTCTATAAAACATATTTTTCCAATTATCTAAAAAACATTTCTCTCATACTACAAGCAGTGTGAAATTTGTGATTTCTTTCTCCACTCCTGTAGTTGTATCTGTATCCCCTGGATCTCATGTTCTGCATTGAGGACCATCTCCTCAAAAGACCTGGATCCCCTTCAAAAAGCAGAATCAACACATTTAAAGATCTGTCAGCCAATAAGAATAAAGCATTTAGTGTATACATAGGACAAATCTTTAATGAAATCTGTGCATGATCAATTTCAATTCAAAGGTACCTTTGATATTAATACAATTATTTGTGACATTACAATAAAAACAAAATGAGATTTCCATCAAAGCAAATAGAGTTTGAGAAAAGACTTACAGCAAAATCCTCAGTGGTAAATTAAGACTGCTCAGTGTCTATACAAGCCCTTCCATTCTACAGTGTCAAAGTAACACTTAAACAGTGTAGCAGTCAATGAGATAACTGAGGATTCATTAAAAAAGTACATTTCGATTGAAAACTGGAAGTCACCACTTTGACATTTATTTAAAAATCATACTAGCAGGCAACTTTAGCTGATCTGCTTCTTTATTCTCTTTCTTTAACAATGTGAAAAGTAATGTGTCAGTGAAACTCTATTGAAATTGTTAATAGAAAATTAAGTTTAATTGACGTCAACAGTTTAATTAAATGAAACACTAATCACCATAACAATGACCATTATTAAACCAAAAAAATATCTAGAGCTAAACTTATTAATTCTTAAGAAGAACTTCTGTAGACGTATGAAAGAAATAAAGTCAAACTGGTTAGTAATGAGTGAAGATGATAATGCTGATTTTGGAGTCGTCTGCTGAGATCTTGAGAGATTTAATGTCTTCTTTTATCTTCCGTTGATTAAGGCTGTGTGTGTGTAAGTCAGTTATAGTTGTGTTTCTGCTCACCTCTTTTCTTTGTTCTGTTCTTATTGTTCCTCGTTCCTGCAGTGATTCACTAATCCTCAATCATCCCTTAATCATTTAATTATCTCATAAACTGAAACATTGTTTCAGTGTTACTTTAACACCAGGTACACACTACATGATCTTCAGAGTCGTTGGATCACTGTTCTTCTCACAACACATGACTGTCTGGGGTCAGTTAGTGTCTGTTATGCACACATTACACAACATTTGAATAGGAAGAATCACCAACAACTGTCTGGAAAATTAAGTTTCATAACCAAACATGTGAGAATTAATACAGGAAATAACATGAGTTCATGCGTGAGACCGAATTTCTTCTTGCTAAAATGATCCATGCAAGAATCTTGTGAACCAAGTTTTCTGTGCGCAGATTTGCAACAAAAAGAAAATACTAATATGAAGGAGAGGATGGTTGCTTGCAGAAGTCATGCTTTCAGCTGCAGGTCTCTGACTCCCTCTGAACTATCTCTTTCCCTGTATCTTGCTCTGTCATTGGCTGTAGGTCATCACTGATGTAATTTCTAGTCAAAACACATTTCACACTGCATGACTCTTGAGTTGCAGACAGTTCCAGATAAATATCTCACAGGCATCGGTGATTGAAGTTCTAAATCAACACAGTTTCACTGATGATCCATAACAAACATAAAACCCAGGATAGAGCGGTTGAGTGAATGTGGTCTGGACTGTGTGGATGAGGATCATTGTGTCTCCAGAGACGCTGTAGAAGGACAGAGTTCCTGCACTGTGATCCACATACACTCCTATTCTACTGCTGATGGACTTTACAGGGAGTTCAGTCACTATCTTATTGTGTCTGAATGAGGAACTGGAGGAAGAGCAGTTCAAACTCCAGGACTGATCATTAGATCCAAACACACACTCAATACCCCCTCCCTTCCTGCTGATGCTCTTATATGACACTGATATAAACACACCAACACTCCACTCAATCTCCCAGTAACAGCGTCCACACACACTCTCTCTACACAACACCTGAATACAATAATCAAATCTATCTGGATGATCAGGATACGGCTGCTCTGTGTTAGTGTAAGTAATCACTCTGTTCCTCTCAGACAGATGGAGGTTTTTATTCACTGTGTTCATATCCAGAGTGAACTGATGGGAATCTGATGGAGATAAAACACATCAGAATCAGGAATTATGAATCTGATCTTTTAATGTATCTGAACTCTTCATGTTCAATATATCAGCAGTGTCTCAGTACAGTTTACCAGATATCCTGTGAAAATCATCATTTACATGATCAACTATAAAACTCTTCTGTCATGTTTTCTTCCTCCTTCTACAGGAAGAACATGAACACACTCAGTGAGTTTCTCTGCTTGTTTTTGTAACCGGGTGATAAATAACCTTAAAGTTTGTTTCTCTCCTTGCATGTTAAAATCTGTTATTTTATTATTCTCATTATTTTCAGTGTATTAAGTTAAGATAAATAGTAGTTACATGTATGTTCCTGGAGTGGTCAGCAGGTGACATTGTGTGTGTTGCGTATGAGACAGTCCGCATGCACTTTCACTCTGAAATATCCCGTTGAGATTGCGAGCAGTGCAAGCAGTGCAAGCAACGCGTGTTCTCTGGAAATTGTGATCATCCACGGGTAAATACACTGATTTGTGATTATATTTTAGTTAAATACCCATTTTGGATGTATATTTTGTTATGTTGATTTGGAGAACTGTCGTATTTGAAACGATATGTCGTGTTATGATGTCATACCATGCGGTTTAGCCCATTTCATTTAACATTAAGAAAATGTTATACAAATGTTATACATTTTCATATGTTGTTGTGCTTTTCATGTGACGTGTATTTAATGTGATTCTTTACGCAGTGAACAACATATGTTGGGGATTTCAGCCTTTGTAAAAGTGTACGTGATGTTATGTGAGTGTTATTTTCTCTCATTACATTCAAATGGTGTAAGTGGGTAATATAAAAATGTACTCATGTCATTTTGTACAGTATTCCCACTGCCGTATTGTGTTGTGCAACATTTGTGTTACATTACTCGTAAGGGTTTTATTGTCTTTTATGTTGCACTGACATTTCTGTAATTTTTCTATTCCCCTTGCATTTTGGAAATGACACTGTAGAGCTGTGAAGGTTTAATTTGTGTCATCAGCTCTGTGAAAGTGCTCATTTTGATTATCTAAATTTTGTTTCACTTTTTGAGATCTTTTTGTGAATTTTCTTCTCAATTTAAACTGAGAAGCCAGTTTTGATAATGAATAAACTAAATGAATAAACAGCAAAGTAAATAGAACCCCTCAATGTGTTCCTGGTGGTGAATTTAAATCCCCGGTCACATTTTCTCAGTGACTTACATTGTAGGAAGTCGTTCCTGGTCCTGGGAACAATGTTGGTGAAAGTGACTGTGGAAATCAACAGACATGAAGAGTGTGATTATCATGACAAGAGAAAATGATCCCTGCATTCCTTTCTAAGACATTTCTAATATGATCTTCTACATGATATGAGATGATAGAGGATCATTTCTGAGAGCAGATGAATCTCCAGGACTTTACCTTTGTCAGAGATCTTCTTGAGCTCCTCTTTGCAGAAAGCCTCCAGTTTGTCTCTCAGCTGATGGACAGATTCTCTCACAACAGCAAAAGAGGAGAGAGAACTGAAGGGATCGTCATTTACATCTGTAGATTCAGGAGGAGCTGAGAGAGACTGGAAACTCTACAGAAAACAGAAATCAAAGCTCATCACCTCCACACTTCAGCCAATAACCTGCACTACTGTCAGATTTGAGCAGCTCTTGTTGATCTTTAGTAACTCTCCTCAATCCAGCACTTTCACAGCATCAGATTCATTCTTCTCATATTCATTATATTAGAATAACAAATTAGAGTATATGTGAACTTTCTAACAAATCATTTTGTTTAGATGATAAATCATTTGCTAAGAACATAAATGTTGAGTAGGGTTTGAGGGTTGAGTAGATTTGATCAGGAAAAGCATTTCTTTTGAGCAGTTAGTCGTCATTTTATGCATGGCTTGCTTTCGATGGCTCTGCATGAGCTTTCAGCTCCATCTAGTGGCTATATTCAGCATATCCTTAAGATCTCAAAATGATCACTTGATAAGTGCCAAGCTTGTGATCTGTGATCCACAAGTCGCTTTAAACATGCATTTGATAACGTCTTCCAGGATTTGTAATGAGAATACCATCTTTTTTGTCTATACTCGATCACATGCCTTTATTACTTTCCTAATAAATTATTCAATATTATGTAGTTATTACACTTGTGAAAGTGGTCAAATAAAGTGTCCATTTATTCACTATAATTCAACAAATTCACATAAGGTATTTTAGTGCAGTGAATCTTATCACAAATGAAATAATTTATACTACACACTCAAAAAAGAAAGAAATGTACAGTATATTTCTTTTATGATAAATTACACCTGATGCAAAGGTTGTAGTTAATATGGTAACTCTGAAATCAAAGTACAGTTTAATAATTTAATCAAAATCAAAACTGAATATTGGACTATACGATCCTGTTCTGCATCAGGACATCTTTTAAACTGTCCAAATTATAAGCTGCTGGACCTGAACAGTTTTGACTGTGCAAATGTCTGCATTATGTTCTACAATTTGTACTTCATGAAAGACGTGCTGTAGTTCTGTCTAGTGCATTATTGTTGTTGCTCATGTTTTGCTGTCGGATTATCATACAATATGTATTAATGAATAACACGGTTTTGACTGTTCATGCACACACCATGACAAGCATAAAATACCTGCTAATTACGTTGCTTATTTTGATCACTTATATTGGCCACTTTTTGCATTTAATTTGGCTTATTTGGACTGTTGACACTGAAAATGATACAGGTGTTTTACCAAGGATATCTGTAAATTTCTTGATTGCCTTTTTGACAGTGTCTGCTTGGATATTTTAGTCATATTTGCTAATTCTCTTTAATTGCCCTGATTTGATCAGTTTTCCTGAAGAATTTATATAATTTTATATAATTTTGTTAAGAATTTTGTTCTCTGTGAGTCTCTTGCTCAAGTCCACTATGATCCTGTTCTTCTAGATCTCTGTTACCTGCAGGAAATGGATGTGATCCTGTGTGTGTGAAAGCTGCTCCAGCTCAGCGTCTCTCCTCCTCAGATCATTGATCTCCTGCTCCAGTCGCTCCAGTCGTCCTTCATCTCGACTCACTGCAGTCTTTTCCTGATCTCTGATCCGCTGTGTGGCCTCAGAGCGGCTTCTCTCAATGGAGCGGATGAGCTCAGTGAAGATCCTCTCACTGTCCTCCACTGCTGTCTGTGCAGAGCGCTGTTAGGACACACATCACAATCACACAGTGGCTTCAGTGAGTCCTGACTGAGACTTCTCAAACTTCTCTTCTTCTCCAGACTCACCTTATGAGACTTCACAGCCTCTCTCAGCTGCTGGAGATCTTTCTTTCTCTGCTGGATCCTCTGCTGGAACAACCTCTGTGTCTCCTTCAGCTGGTGCTAAAGGACAAACCAATGACAGGAGAAACATCACATAAATCATCATGAGAACATCTGATATGAATAGTGGTCGTCTGATATAGTATATCGCCAATGCTGATATATTGGCTGTAGCCCTATAGGTCGTTTTTAAGCACCTCATTATGACCTATATTTACATTTTAAAGTCATGCGCCCTCTAGCTGGCGTAAAAATAATGACAGTGTCGTGTTACGTCTGTCGTCATGACGTATGACTGTCATTACCAATCAAAATGCGTGTTTATTTAAATACAATGTATGGAGTTTTTACACCATTTCTCCTATTTCCATTTAGCAAAACTCATTTTTTTATTAACGACTACACCCACCCCACCCCTAAACCTAACCTTAGTGATTTATAGTGCATATACACTTTATGAGCACATGTCTTCCCTGGATCGAACCCACGATCGCATGATCACATGATTGCATATTGCTATTCCAATGCTCTGCCAATTGAGCTACGCAAAACCCGAAATATGATGCAGATAAAAGGGAACAATGCATTAAAATAAAAAGTGTCCTGTTGTCGATAGGGGTGCAACTATAGCAAACGCTCCTACGGGTCGTATTTCAGGGAAGTGACAAACGACCTATATGGACGTATTGGTTGGAGAACATGTTGCAGTAAGCACAGTGAAGGCTTCCGTGTTTACGTCCGAATGCCGGCTCAGTATTGGCCAAAGCTGATCACATGAGCAGCACAATGAATGCGTGTGATGCTGACGCAGGAGCCGGCCAATAATGAGTCGGCGTTGTGACGTAGAACCTGTAAGCGCTGGACGTAAAAAACGTATGACAATATGACAAAAAAAGAGAAGATATTGTTGAATAGATGTTATTTTTGCACACAAAAAGTAATCTTGAAGTGAATGTGGACAGGAGAGTTCAGCTTCACTGAAGACGCGATCGCCAAACTTTAAACCCTTAATTTCAAACTATGCTGCGCTATTTTCAGTTGCCCACTACGTCATATTCATGTCATTTTTACTCTGTGCTTAATGTAAAATTAGTGTTACCTTGTCTTTATTTGAAAAAATATGATTCCCAGTCCGCACAAACTTACCAGATATCTGAGTGCCCTGTTGGTTACAGTCTTTCTTTATTTGTGAAAAATACTGTAATATGATTAAAAGTTGTTATCTAAAGAAAGCCTGTTTAATTTAGAGATTTATTTAATTAATTTTCAACTTATTTTTTTCTAATTTATTAAATATTAATTAAAAGAAATATAAAGTATACAGGTGCTGGTCATATAATTAGAATATCATCAAAAAGTTGATTTCACTAATTCCATTCAAAAAGTGAAACTTGTATATTATATTCATTCATTACACACAGACTGATATATTTCAAATGTTTATTTCTTTTAATTTTGATGATTATAACTGACAACTAAGGAAAATCCCAAATTCAGTATCTCAGAAAATTACAATATTACTTAAGACCAATACAAAGAAAGGATTTTTAGAAATCTTGGCCAACTGAAAAGTATGAACATGAAAAGTATGAGCATGTACAGCACTCAATACTTAGTTGGGGCTCCTTTTGCCTGAATTACTGCAGGAATGCGGCGTGGCATGGAGTCGATCAGTCTGTGGCACTGCTCAGGTGTTATGAGAGCCCAGGTTGCTCTGATAGTGGCCTTCAGCTCTTCTGCATTGTTGGGTCTGGCATATCGCATCTTCCTCTTCACAATACCCCATAGATTTTCTATGGAGTTAAGGTCAGGCGAGTTTGCTGGCCAATTAAGTACAGGGATACCATGGTCCTTAAACCAGGTACTGGTAGCTTTGGCACTGTGTGCAGGTGTCAAGTCCTGTTGGAAAATGAAATCTGCATCTCCATAAAGTTGGTCAGCAGTAGGAAGCATGAAGTGCTCTAAAACTTCCTGGTATACGGCTGCGTTGACCTTGGACCTCAGAAAACACAGTCGACCAACACCAGCAGATGACATGGCACCCCAAACCATCACTGACTGTGGAAACTTTACACTGGACCTCAAGCAACGTGGATTGTGTGCCTCTCCTCTCTCCCTCCAGACTCTGGGATCCTGATTTCCAAAGGAAATGCAAAATTTACTTTCATCAGAGAACATAACTTTGGACCACTCAGCAGCAGTCCAGTCCTTTTTGTCTTTAGACGCTTCTGACGCTGTCTGTTGTTCAAGAGTGGCTTGACACAAGGAATGTGACAGCTGAAACCCATGTCTTGCATACGTCTGTGCGTAGTGGTTCTTGAAGCACTGACTCCAGCTGCAGTCCACTCTTTGTGAATCTCCCCTCTTTTGCAATGACCTTTTGTGTTTTGCCCTCCTTGTGCAAGGTGTCAATGGTCGTCTTTTGGACAACTGTCAAGTCAGCAGTCTTCCCCATGATTGTGTAGCCTACAGAACTAGACTGAGAGACCATTTAAGGGCCTTTGCAGGTGTTTTGAGTTAATTAGCTGATTAGAGTGTGGCACCAGGTGTCTTCAATATTGAACCTTTTCACAATATTCAAATTTTCTGAGATACTGAATCTGGGATTTTCCTTAGTTGTCAGTTATAATCATCAAAATTAAAAGAAATAAACATTTGAAATATATCAGTCTGTGTGTAATGAATGAATATAATATACAGGTTTCACTTTTTTAATGGAATTAGCGAAATAAATCAACTTTTTGATGATATTCTAATTATATGACCAGCACCTGTATATTTGCTTTATACCGATCATTGGCCACTTGGATATAGAAGATATTGGCATCGGCCAAACAATAAACAATATTGGATGTATAATATATTGCACTATAGATATGAATCAAATATTGATAGTGAGATCTAGTATGGAAATGCTCAAAGGTTCAAACTAGGGATAAACTTTTTCAGGAACACTGATACTTTCATTTTTGGTACTTGGTGATACTGAGTACAGATACCTGCATATACATTGCATTTGTAATTTTTCAAAAATAATGGTAAAGAAACTAAAAGAATATGAATCAAATTAGTTGCCATAAATTGGTTTAGAAAATATTTCCTTTTGACAGTGTTTTGTCTGGAGAGTTGACACAAACACTGTATACACTCTGTGTGGTATAGATTTTTGGTATTGGAGCATTGTAATCAGTACGAGTACACAAGTGCAGTATCGGTGCATCCCTAGTTAAAACCATACATTCATAGTGTCCTGAAATGAGATTATGAATGAACATGAGGAATAAGTGTGTCTACATTATTTCATATTGTAAGTTCATACCTGTTTCTCTTTCCTCTGTGCTGCAGCTGATACAGTGTCGTGGTTTTTATGTTCATCCATCGTACAGAGCACACATATACACTTCTGATCAGTGCGGCAGAAAACCTCAAGGAGTTTATCATGTGTTTGGCAGATCATCTCCTGCAGTCGTCCAGTGGCTTCAGTCACTTTATGTGGCTTACGTGAGTGAAATTCCTCATGACGGTCAAAATGAGTTTGGCAGTAAGACTCCAGACACACCAGACAGGACTTGACGGCTTTGTGTTTTCTTCCAGTACAGACGTCACACTGCACATCTCCAGCTCCAGCGTAACAGTCAGCAGGAAGTTTAGTCTTCTTCAGTTTCTCCACCACTTCAGCCAGCATGGTGTTTTTAGCTAAAGCAGGTCTTGGACTGAAGGTCTGTCTGCACTGAGGGCAGCTGTAGACTCTCATCTGATCCTCCTGATCCCAGCAGTCTGTAATACAGCTCTTACAGTAACTGTGTCCACAGGGAATGGCCACTGGATCCTTCAGGAGATCCAGACACACTGGACACAGGAACTCATCCTGAGAAAATCTGGCTTCTGCCATTTTACTGCATGAATACAGAGACACAAACACACAACAGCTCAACTACACTTCAGTTTCAGTTTCCCTGAACTCATGTGATTCCCATTTCCTGGTTCTGTGTTTTAGTGACGTGTACAAAACAGGTTTCTCTGCAAGTCTAAAGTTCACAGAAAATAAAACATCCACTAGATGTCAGCCTCAAACAGACACTCAAAGAATATATATAATAGATAAGCAGACAACACAGTTAAAAACCACAGTAATACTGCATCCTAATCACTGCACTGGTACTGCAGGACTGAAAACGGTCCAGATTTAGTTCCTTCACTCCCCATGAAAGTTTTAATTTTGTCAAGTCACTTTTTTTTATATAGCACTTTTTACAATACAGATTTTTTCAAAGCAGGTTTTGATTGATAACAGGAAAATTATGCTATTTAAGCTGTACAGAAGCTCTAGAAGAAAATAAAGTCACTGTCTAGCTTTAGTAAGTTCAGTGTTGATTCATTTCCATTGTAAAAAAAAAAAAAAAAAGCATTAGTTATTAACCTGTTAGCATTCAACTGCACACATACCTTTTAAAAGAGACCAAAACCATGCATATACTCCAAATGGATCAAGAACATCATGTAATTTACTTTGGGTATGCCTTTTTTTAGGCGTTTTAGGCAAATTTTACAGGAATGCTAAGAGGCTAATTTAGTTCATTTATCTATACAGCAGCTCTGGACAAAACAGTGATGTTATTGTCCAGCTTATCTAGTAAATGCTTCTTGTTTTAAAAAATATTTATATATTTAAACAAAAAAAGCATTGTGAATGCACACAGATTTGCGAGCTAAGGCAGAAAAACGTAATCGTATGCTGTTAAAGTATATCTAGCGACAGTCCCAGATCACATTCAGCATATAAAGTGTTAACGGGAAGATTTTTCATATGTTTAAAGACTGAACGTGTTAATTCTGCTCTGATCATCATAGCAGCTGCCATTTTGTGCTTCAGCGGAGAGGACTAATTTGTTTCTCTAATATTATTTTACAAGTTCACACGTAAAAATGATTAGATAGAGTAAAAGTGTATGCATATTTTGCATAGTCTCCAGCGAAGGGCTCTGAGCTCGCAATGTGGCCCGAACCCAGAGTACTCTCCTGTATCTCTGGTTAAGAAAGTAACCAGGTGAGTGTGAGGAGACGGTGAAAGGGATGCAGAAAAAAACTGTTGAGGAACAGGTGAGTCAGCCATGTATAAAGCAAGTCTTGGATGCATCAATGTGCATCGGATGCGCAACTAAAATTCATCGGCCATCTTCTGGTGTGTGATGCATTACTTTTTTCAGTATTGGACTGTTTTTCTGTTTCTGTCGAGGACCAAAGCCTCGCGTAATCACTTCTCTGTGTGAGCAACAGAGTGGAGTAATGAGATTTTGACTCTGTAAAACAAAAAGTGTCTTGTTTATGTCTGAAAAGGGAGTGAGATGCTTCATCGATGACGCTTTGGGAACGTCTGAAGCACGTTTGTCAAGTTGTCCAATGGTGAGAATGAACGTCACGGGCAGGTGACGTCATGGCCAGGAAAGCATTAAAGCATTTCCGGAATGACCAGCATTAGCTTCAATTAGCCAAAGCAAGTTGGTCACAGGAACAAAGGAAGTATGGCAAGGTGTCGCGGTGTCTCGTTCCCTTGGGGAACTATGGTTACAGTCATAACCTGAGACATTCCCTTTCGAGGAAACTTACGCTGCATTGACGACGCTTTGTCGCTTTGCCGAATAAGCATATCCTGGACCCAGTTAAGATCCTGGCAGTTAAATTTTGTACACATTGCAGCTTATTGAGTGTAGATTTAGAAACTCCATCTAATAGGGCATAACAGTAGTCTATCCAAGAGACGACGAAGCAATTTATCAGCTTTTCTGCTAAATGAAAATTTAACATAGGACGCAATCTTGATCTTGAATTGCAATGTTTCTGAGATGGAAAAAAGATGTTTTAACAGTATTCTGAACAAAAGAATCATGAAAGATTATCATTAAAAATAACTCTAAGGTTCCTCACTTTTCTTTGGGTTTCCAAAACACTTTACTTTGGGTTTATAAATGCAAACAGGCGTTTTAAGTTTAGAAACATTTTGAGTCACCCCTCCCTTGCCTCACAGTGGTTTGGTCCACCGCGCACGTCACACTTGTGTGTGTATAAGTCCGGCAGTGCCGGCGGGAGAGAATAGTTCTTCAAGTTCAGACAGTAACGTTAGTTGAGAGGAGCTCCAGTAAGTAGGCTGTCAAGGCTATTTTATTCAAAAACATCGGATGAAGTGATTATTTTCGCTTTAATACTGACAATGCTGAGTAATTAGTCATAACAAAAGTTATGAGTCCACTATTTTAGCAATTGTAATGTTACCTAGCTTGATTGCTAGCTTGTTTACAGTAGCTTGTTGGATACTAAGTCACCTACACCAACAACAACTAACAATGTGGTAAGCGTTGAAGTGTAATAAGGCTAATAGATTTACTGTTGTGTGTTGGGTTTTGCTCAATGTGTATTCATCATATTTTGGTGACTTGGTTGTAAACAACTTCAAAAATATTTCAATAAATAAATGATATTGAAGAAATATCATTATCAGAATATTTTGGTCAATTTAGTCAGTTTTTTCATTGAACCAAATAGAAACAATGAGCATAATGGCACAGTTTCCATGCTACAATGATAATAGCAGTAAGGTTTGTTTTCTTCTGTGTAACATTACATATATCCTTTATAAGTAAAATTTTGGCTGTATTATTTGTGTCCCCTTCAAAAATTGCTCTTGAGAAATTTTATGTTTTTTGTTACCCCCCCCCCCTACTGTCAGATGAAATTTACGCCCCTACATGTGTGTTCCCACCAGGAGTTATTTAACATAAAACAATGACAAACCTTAGTTTACTGCAAAACTCTCAACCTCAAATAGCACACTTGAACTCATAGTGTACTACAAGTGGTAACTAAATACATTTTTAAGTACTGAGATATATTAAAAGAACATTTTAGTTAATATTTGTCTCATGTTGTCTCAAAATAGCACAGCTGAGTACACTTAGATGTTCTTAAAATGATCTTAAGAAGTACTAAATAAGAATTTTTAGTATATTAAGTACAAAATTAGTGTGCGAAAATAGAGCACTTTAAGTATTTTTGAAATGTACTTTTTTTTGCCTGGGACATCTGGACAAACCAGGGACTTGTGCAAGGATCCTGTTTGTGGACTTCAGTTCAGCTTTCAATACCATAATCCCAGATACCCTCCTGAATAATCTGACCCAGCTCTCTGTACCCACCTCCATCTGTCAGTGGATCTCTAGCTTCCTGACAGACAGGCAGCAGCTAGTGAGGCTGGGAAAACTCAATCCAAAGTTGATGGTGAATCAGCACTGGAGCTCCTCAGGGCTGTGTTCTCTCCCCACTGCTCTTCTCCCTGTACACAAATGACAGCACCTCTAAAGACCCCTCTGTCAAGCTCCTGAAGTTCGCAGATGACACCACAGTCATTAGCCTCATCCGGGACGGAGACGAGTCTGCTTACAGACTGGAGGTTGAACAGTTGGCTGTCTGGTGCAGTCACAATAACCTGGAGATGAACACGCTCAAAACAGTGGAGATGAGAGTGGACTTCAGGAGAAACCCCCCTGCTCTCCCCCCACTCAGCATCATGAACAGAACTGTGGAGGAAGGGGAGTCATTCAGGTTCCTGGGCACCACCATCTCTCAGGATCTGAAGTGGAACAATCAAATTGACTCCATTGTGAAAAGACACATTTTAATTCATTCTGTGTGTGAACATTTTAATTAAAAGGAAATGATCAGTGCAAAGAAAAGCACAGATACACACCGTCACTCATCATGACTCACAAACACACACTGATCTTACTGTCTATATGAGGATTCATTACACACATTTATTCTGAGGCTTAGTCCACACATACATGGGTATTTTTATAAACAGAGTTTTTTCTCCTTATTTTAAAAATCGTGTTCACATGAAAACAAAAAAACACGCTGTAAAGAGCATGCCAAACCAACAGATGGCGATATAACCCTAAATGTAAAGCCATGTTGGCCAATCAGAAGCCTGGAAAAAAGGTTATTTCTGGTTCCGACATTTTTTAGAGTTTCTAAAAATCTTCACCTTGGCAGGAAGTGTGGGCGAACGGTCAAACCGCACAGAAAAAGCTGCGGTTTTGAAAATACCCTTGTTTGTGTGGACAGGGCCTGACATGTTATTTCACTGACAGAAGTTCAGCTGTAGTATTAATGTAATGAAGAGAAAATAAGAGACTCTTTAACATCTCACTGTTTCTAATTTATCATGAGCTCAAAGCATTATGGGTAGAATTTATTCTGATTCATCAACATAGTTTCACTACTGATCTAATCCGATACCCAGGATAAACAATAAACCCAGGATAGAGCGGTTGAGTGAATGTGGTCTGGACTGTGTGGATGAGGCTCATTGTGTCTCCAGAGACTCTGTAGAAGGACAGAGTTCCTGCACTGTGATCCACATACACTCCTATTCTACTGCTGGTGGACTCTACAGGGAGTTTAGTCTCTATGTTATTGTGTATGAATGTGTAACTGTAGTCAAAGTTGTACAAACACCAGGACTGATCATTAGATCCAAACCGACACTCATTACCCCGTCCCTTCCTGCTGATGCTCTTATATGACACTGATATATGCACACCATCATCTCCACTCCATTTAATCTCCCAGTAACAGCGTCGATCACACACACTCTCTCTACACAACACTTGCCATACATCATCAAATCTGTCTGGATGATCAGGATACGACTGGAGTGAGCCAGTAAATGTAATCACTCTGTTATTCTCAGACAGACGGAGGTTTTCATTCACTGTGTTTGGATCCAGAGTGAACTGATGGTAATCTGATGGATATAAAACACATCAGAATCAGGAATCTTTTAATGTATCTGAACTCCTCATGTTTAATATATCAGCAGTGTCTCAGTACAGGTAAAGGCAGGCTCACACTACAGGATTTTTGGCTGGATTTTGCTGTCGCAGATAGATTTCCAAGGTTTGCGACGAAACCCCCAGAACGCCACCAAATCAGTGCTCGTAAAACATAAGCAGGTCAGTGACATTATCTGGAACTGTCTCCAGCAGTCACAGACGCTGAGATATTTTCAAACCTGTTTGACATTATCACCACGTTTTTGTATGTAGTGCGAGCGAAGAAACAAAATAATAAACTGCTCATGCACCTTATCATATATGAATTCAAGGTGACAATTTGATAATTGTTTTATTCTAATAAACTAATAATTAATATATTTTTAAAATCTAAATATGTGGTCTTCAACATTATATATTTTTTTTTACTGTCAGTTTTCTGCTGAACAGACATTTAATGAATTCTGTGTGTGCAGCCCGCATTTATTTCTGCTCATTTGTTCCCCCCTTTATTGTCATCTTTTTTTGAATACATGACTTGGACAGCGGCTCTCAAAAGTCTTGCATGAAAACTTAATTTTATGAAGCATTTCCTAAGACCATGGTCATGTGAGCAGTCTATTTTCTAATGTCATTTTTTCTGTTGTTAAACTAGCAAAAGTGAATTCGGGCACGCCCTAATGAGTACACCTGCGCCTTGTGCTTCAGAACATGTGCTTAGATCCTTAAAATAGGGCCCTAAATCTTCATCATTCTTTTATAATTGTTTCTATTCAGCCATTATAAGCCTTTATTGTGGCACTATGGCTTGCCCATCTACACCACTTTCATCCCACTATACATTAATTCACCTATTATCTGAAGTCTTTCCAGAAAAAAAGTATTCTTCAACCTTTTGTGAATTCTTTTAACAAAATAGATTGTGAAATAAATATAGCTCCTGGCGTGTGAGGTGCATTAGAGCTACAATTGGCATCAAGCTATATAACACAATTTAAGATTAATATACACTTAAACTCAATTAAAATAAACATTCAATGATGGTTTAAAGGATTAGTCCACTTAAATAAAATTTTCCTGATAATTTACTCACCCCCATCATCCAAGATGTTAATGTCTTTCTTTCGTCAGTCGAAAAGAAATTACGTTTTTTTGATGAAAACATTCCAGGATTATTCTCCTTATAGTGGATTTCAATGCCCTCCAAACAGTTGAAGGTCAAATTTACAGTTTCAGTGCAGCTTCAAAGGGCTTTAAACGATACCAGACGAGGAATAAGGGTCTTATCTAGCGAAACGATCAGCCATTTTAAATTTTTTTTAAATGTATATGCTTTATATAAACAAATGATCGCCTTGCACGTGCTTCCGCTTTCCGTATTCTTCAAAACGCTTGTGCTGTATGTCCTACGCCTTCCCTATTCTACTTACAGAACAAATGCAGCGCCAGTTTTTTTCCCGTAAGTAGAATAGAGAAGGCGTAGGACATACAGAGTAAGCGTTTTGAAGAATGCGGAAAGCAGAAGCACCTACAAGGCGATCATTTGTGTTTATGATGGATGGAAGCACTTTCTTCAGTTCATACTCATTGGTCCTGTTCACTGCTATTATAAAGCCTGGATGCGTCAGGATATTTATTAACCCTCTGGAGTCTGAGGCTGATTTGGGGCCTGGAGAAGTTTTGACATGCCCTGACATTTGTGCTTTTTTCAGTTGTTCATAAACATATTAATGGAAAAAGTGTCATTACACTGTATTCAGCACAAACTAGGCTACAATAATATGTGAGGAACATGTATGTACATGTTTGTATTTTTGAAGGAATAATGTTTATGCGTGGTTATTGAAAAAACAAAAAACTTAAGTCACTGAAATAAGGCCAAAAAAGTATAGTAAATCTGTGTTTACAATACTTTAGGGTACTGGAGGTTGTAAACAAGAGTTTTTGCTTCAAAATTATGTAAAAATTATGCTGCCTACTCCTTCATATAAAACAATATATTGATTTAGTTTTTGTAAGACACTTTTTGCCAAGAAACACAGTATGCGTGGAGGCGTGAATCACCACTGAATAATGGGCCATTCTCACCTGAGAAGACAAAAGAATTGGATAGTAATGAGCTGAAATGACTTGCATATTAATGAGGCATTTCAGTCAGGTAGGCTGTGAAAAAAACCTTCTGTGATGTCTCAAGCTCATCATGATATATGAAACATACAGAAAAATATTATTACAATATAAAGTAATGGTTTTATATTATACTTTAAAATATAATGTATTTCTGTGATGCAAAGAGTCTGAATATAGGCTTTTAGTTTAAAAGCATGCACATTTGGAGAAATATTGGATTCTCATATGCTTATGTCAATTTTCTATACAGAGAAGTTATATTTATTTAATATTCATTGTCATTACTATGAGCGCTGGTGTTTTCAATTCATACTTGAAGTCGGAGGGCGTTCTCTGTGCATTTTTAGTCCACAAATTCATCTAAAAGAAGAAGAGGCTATTACATGAATGGAGTTTCCAATTCATACTGCAGCCGGAGGGCGCTAAAGAAACAAAAACTCATCTAAAATTCATCTATAGAAGAAAAGAAAACAGGAACTAACTGCATGTCTTCTAGAGCTTGCTAACCATGACTTTTACATCCAGATAAACACTTTTCAAGACAATAAATACACGATTGAGACGATGAATGCATGCATTGACTCAGAATTTGCGTCTGAATAGCGCTGGCTCCGTGGGCGTGGCCGGATTAGCAGATAATGAGCTGAATCACGGACTTCTGACATGGCTCTCTTTTCATACAGATTACATAAACACAGAAGGTTTGTTTTCGATTTGACTTACATGATTTAAAACCTGACATCTTAACGTTTTTTTTAGACATAAGTTTAATTTTTCTGTGATTAGTATTCACTAAGTTACAGTTCATTTTCTGAGAACTATCAGATTGGACTTCGTTCAGAGGGAGAGGAGAAATCACGCATCATGTTAGTTTTCTTTATTTTACAAAAAGCTCAACATTGTGTTTTTACTCTGAGTGTATACAAATAAAGAAGATATTCTATAGTCTCAATTGATATATTACTTATGTCTCTATGACAAAAAATGACGGAGTATTTTAAGTCTGTTTTGCTGCAATGTGAAAAAAAACCTGCAAAACGCGCCGGCGCGTTTTCAGACCTCAGAGTGTTAATATATCTCCAAGAGTGTTTATCAGAAAGAAGAAAGTCATATACACCTAGGATGGCTTGAGGGTGAGTAAAGCTTGGGGTAATTTTCATTTGAAAGTGAACAAATTAATGTCACTGCAAAAGAAATTAATGTCACTGCTGTAAGGCTTGATTTTCCTGCTAAACGAAAACTGAGATCAAGCATCCTGCAATAAAGCATATCTGGAGAGAAGATCTTAAAAGAATAGCATAGGACAACGCCTTGCCCCCATCTATCTACAGTATGCAACCCCCCCCCACACACACACAAACTCTCCTTCCCCCTGCCTCAAGTCACTGAAAGTTTATATTCCATGTATAATGTAACTTGTATATATATTGTTTTTCCCTTTCATGTTTGGTATCATTTAATTTGTCTCAGTGCGATTGGTAAAACGGTCTCAATTTCATAGCAGTCACTAGAATATGAAGAAGATGGAAAATTAAGGAAAATTCTGTCCTCTTTTTGGGTGGTGTCTCTTCTCCTCTCCCCCAAAACAGGTGTTGGTGTAATAAACATTTACGATCCTTTTGTTCTGGTCTGGTATAAAAGGTAAAGAGCAAAGCAGTCAGGGGGGACCTTCTGTAACCAGAACCCCCATACAGAGATGGGTGAATGTCTGAAGACATTCACGCATCACTGTGTGTATATATGCATTTCTTTGAGTAATCGATGTTATGCATTTATTATTTCTGAATTGGCTTCTAATTGTCTAATTGTAATGTAATTGGCATGATATATTTTTACTTGACAAATAAATGTTATATTTGGTTGATTCTGTATTATTCTTAATCCATTATTTCTAGTAGATCAAAGCGAAGGTATTACCTCAAATCTGTGTTCAGGATTGTTCATACGAAAGGTTTAATAGATGGAGCATAGGGCACGTCAATTAAGTCCATTTCGATTTCTGACTATCACTGCCTTAAATAAGTTGCAGTTTTCGTAAATATATAAAAACTATGCTTTTTGTTACGAGTAAGCAGAGCGCGACCGACTTAAAGGTAGATGTTTACCCTGCATCCAATGTTTAAGGTCAGACTGACGAGTTTGTGTCCGGGAAGAGCAAGTTGGCCAAAGTGACTCTTCTAAAGCGATACCGGGACTGCAGTGAACGAAATAATTGAAGATATAAGGTAATCAGAATAATCGAATATCTAAATTCATACATAACAAATGATTAATTTCTAATTGGAAACACAACCTAAGAGTAATAATCATTTGAAATTGGGGTCAGATTAAACGAGTGAAATTAAGTGAACATTCAGAGACGCTGAAAAGGCATACACGCGTTAACCTTCCCCGTCCTGTGGGAAACCGTCATTGGACCCATTAGGCGGGCCTTACACTGCAAACTAGTTTAATCATGAACAGTTGTCAAATATCAAAGCTGGAGTCTTTAATCTTTCTAACGATACTCAGTTTGTCCCAAAAAAGTAAGAGTGTGATGATTTAAAGTGCAGTGAATACTCAACAACATTAATCTGGGGTTGTCTGCAATCTATATGTAAAGGGGTTAAAGACAAGAAGATGATGAGAAAACTTGTTGTGTAGTGTGAGCACCATGGCAATTCATGTAGTCCTGTAGTGTGAGCTTGCCTTTACCAGATATCCTGTGCAAATCATCATGTACATTATCTACTATAAATCTCTTATGTCATGTTTTCTTTCTCCTTCTACAGGAAGAACACGAACACACTCAGTGAGTTTTTCTGCTTGTTTTCTCAGTGACTTACATTGTAGGAAGTCGTTCCTGCTCCAGTGAACAATGTTGCTGTAAGTGGCTGTGGAAATCAACAGACATGAGTGTGATTATCATGTCAAGAGAAAATGATCCCTGCATCCGTTCCTCAGACATTTCTAATATGATGATCTACATGATATGAGATGGAGGATCATTTCTGAGAGCAGATGAATCTCCAGGACTTTACCTCTGTCAGAGAACATCTTGAGCTCCGCTTTGCAGAAATCCTCCAGTTTTTCTCTCAGCTGACGGACAGATTCTCTCACAACATCAAAAGAGGAGAGAGAAATGAAGGGATCGTCATTTACATCTGTAGATTCAGGAGGAGTTGAGAGAGACTGGAAACTCTACAGAAAACAGAAATCAAAGATCATCACCTCCACACTTCAGCCAATAACCTGCACTACTGTCAGATTTGAGCAGCTCTTGTTGATCTTTAGTAACTCTCCTCAATCCAGCACTTTCACAGCATCAGATTCATTCTTCTCATATTCATTATATCATGTTAGAGCTATAAATTCTTGCATTTGACACTTACACCATATGTGAACTTGATGATCAAACATCTGGCAATAACATAAATGTAACAGATGAAGAGCATCAATGGCGTCACATGGCAGGATAGTGGCTCTGAAATTCCCAAGGACTCTTAGGACACGATCCCAATGTCAGGTTTTGTGTTTTAAATACACTGAAGCATTGATAATATACAGCCTCACTTCCTGTTTGAGGACTTCACTGTTAAATTCATTAATGTGTTAATGAAAATTATTATAAAAGGTTTTATTATCTAATTTTGGTAAACATTACTCAAAATTTGTAGTCAACGATTGTAAAAAATAAGTAAAGACATCGGAAATCTAGCTGGGTGAAACTTGGTACCATCAAGTTCATGGATTTCACATAGTTGCAAAACAAAGTTTAAATATTAATGTTTTGATCTTGTAAGGACTGTGGCTGAACCAGACAAATAAATCATTCAGATGATTCTTTCAAAACATAATTTCATAAACGTCTAGGTTACGTATGTAAGCGATCTCCGTACGCATGACAGGAGCATCTTTGCCCACCATCGTGGCACGGACTCCCGAAACCTGGGGGGGGGGGGGGGGGGGGGGGGGGGGGCGCCGAGCGAACTGAATCGCATAGCCGAGCCTGATCGTTCGAATGAGCCAGCGGGACAGGTTGGGTAGCTCTAACCAGGCTCCCAGGAGTGGAGGGGGCCGCGGGAGGGTGGCCTTGGCGACGAGCAGACTGAGGCACCTGGGCCGGCAGAGGTGCAGGAGCAGCAGCTGGCTGCCGGGGCAGGATATGGCTGATCGCCTCAGATTGCTTCTGAGCAGCCGAGAATTGCTGGGCAACAACCTCGACCGCATCGCCGAAAAGGCCGGCCTGAGAGACAGGGGAGTTTAGGAGCTGAGAGCGGTCCGACTCCCTCACGTCTGCCAGGTTCAGCCATAGGTGGCGCTCCTGGACCACCAAAGTGGACATCACCTGACCAATAGGCCGCGCCGTGACCTTCATAGCCCGGAGGGCGAGGTCGGCGGCCGTGTGTGCCTCTTGAAGGGCCGCTTGGTCAGCACCCGCCTCATGCAGGCCTTTGAGCACCTTCGCCTGGTAGACTTGCAAGGTGGCCATGGCGTGCAAAGCAGAGGCGGCCTGACCCGCAGCTCTGTAAGCCTTGGCCACAAGCGTGGACGAGAACTTACAGGCCTTGGACGGGAGCTTGGGATCACCGCGCCACGTAGAGGTGCCCGGAGGACACAACTGCATCGCAACCGAGCGCTCCACAGGGGGTACCCCAGCATACCCTTTAGCCGCCCCGCCATCGAGGGTGGTGAAGGCGGAGGAGGCAGCAGAACGATTTCGGGCAGTTAAAGGTGCCCTCCATGAACTGGTAACCTCCTCATGCACTTCCGGGAAGAATGGAACCGGTGGGGGGGGCCTTGGCATGCAGCCCCCAGGAACCAATCATCCAGCCTCGAGTGTTCAGGATGGGGTGGAGGATTCCACTCCAACCCAATGCTCTCAGCTGCCTGGGCAAGCATGGCCGTCAACTCGGGATCTGACTCGGATGACGCCGCTCTCCCAGGGGGAGGCAACGCAGCCGAATCTTCATCTCCCGAGGACTCAAACACACCTTGAGATGCAGCGATCGACATACAATTATCCTCTGGAGCCCTGAATGAGATGCTGGGTCCCCCCAGAGGAAGAGGCAGCAGGGCCCACCGGAAGCTCCAGCTACGGACGGGGCCTACGCCAAAGATCATTAACCTTATATATTCTGCTTGCTGTTTGGTAATAAATATCAGTGTTACGTTATCTTGCCTCCCGAGTCTTTCTGGTAGAACACATGGGCGGTAAGACATCTTAAAAAAAACGAAACCGTTTAAACCCATACACTCTTTTAGGAGGAAAGCTCTTTTAGTACTGAAGCGCTCAGGGGAAAGCAGGCAACAGGCAGGAACACTGGAATCTGCTGAAACGCGCCGTCACACCAGTACTGCAGGCTTGTAGAACACACTCCGATGAAAAGCAATGATGTGCTCGGCTCCGAAGCGAAATCTTGAAAGTGAGTTGCTTGCGCTGCTCCTTATATACCCACAGTGTGGGGCGGAGCTTGCGCATGCAAATTCCACAGACCAAGATACTCTTCGTATCATTGGCTTGTTTTGTTAACACTCAAAGGTGATAGGGCTCTCAGACGAGACCCCCATTTCGTCAGTCTCTGACGTAACGTCAAAGTGACCAACTGAAAGGGAACCCAAGCTATCTAATTTTCGGCTCCAGTCCGTCTACAGAACAACCCCCTTGCTAAGTACTCTTATGGCACCCATGCTTCCTGACTGAAGGAGAGGTGACAAAACTTAAACCATTGGTAGCAACCAAATGGTCACCAGAAGATAAAGAGTCTTTGATCTCCAGATCAAGAGACAGAGAGACATTGCAGGCCTGTTTCTCTGTTTCTCTAACCTTACAGAAAAACCCACAAAGACTGTTCTACAACTAAAACTGCATCAAATTGTTCCAAACAATTTAAAATGGACTTATCAAACATCTTTTAACTGCATAAATTTTATATCATGTCTACACATGCTACATGTGACCAGTTATGTTTTAGAACACCCACAACTCATGTAACTGTATAACTATTGAATGGTTGAATGAAAGTATTTCTTGTCTGATATGTGTTTAAATCTCTTTTTCTCATTTAAATCATGGCTTGAATGAAATCTGTGTAAAGTGTATCATAATCCATTTAATAGAAATTATCTAAACAGTACTCTCTGCCAAAGCCAGCAATTCCAGAGACTGGAGATAACGCTTATTTTATGATTGGGGGTGGATAAAAGCCACCTTTTGAAACAAGACGATATCTGATTGGCCAGAACTCCTCACAGAGGTGGGACAAATTCCTAAGTTTAAATAGTCGCATCACAGTAACGAAACTACCGTAGTAAGAAAAAAGCAACCATGGAGTAACAAGAAGAATGAAACAAAGACAAGACTAAGCTGACAAAGGACAGACAAGCAGCTCATTCAAGCCATCCAACTTTCACTCACTTTTCACTTCTTTCACTTAACTTTCTTTCCGTTGAGAGTCTAAGTTTGCCACAAAGTTTAACCAACGACTTTTGCTGCCTCAACTAACTGAAAAGATTCTGCAACAAATCATTGACTCGGAAAACCCTTCTCTCCACGCCAACGAGGAGTTTCCCATTTAAAGTCGACTCGACCAGCAAGTACCTCCAGGTTCTAAAGCTGAACCGGTGCATTAAATTAATGATTCATGGTTTGTTCAGGTCAGGTCTTTTGAAGTGCGTATTTTGCTAGAAATCCTGTTCATCATTTCATTCTCTCTTAAAACTCTTTTGCTCTCATTTCCTTTCTTACTGCAACGCATATGAATGTTTGTGTGTGGGTTTGTGTTAGATTAGTTTGTGTTGGAATAAATAAAGTCTCTTGTAGATTTTAAAAGATAGTGTCTTGTATTATGGGCTCCTAAAATTTAATGTCTTAAATTGTCTATCTTAAAGTTATCAGGCTCTAATCAGTGTTTTCACGATAGTGGATATTCATATCCTCTACAAGAGCTTATTACGGCCTGAGCAGATGAACGCTGGACGATTCAGTTGCTTGGTCGTAAACTAAATGACTCTTTATAATTCCGTATAAATTAATTCTTTCATTTGAGCTAATTTTGGTTCCTACAATCTGTTGTCTGGAAGCTCAATATATCTTTCAGAAAAATGTTTCCTAAGAGATTTCCAGAGCTGAACTGCATTTGTAAGTGCGTCTCTATCAAAAGAAGATGATCAGATGAGAGTCTGACTGATGATTATATAATAACCGAACACACAGATCAACACTTCAGTCAACGGCTCATTCTGCTCTCATGAAATGTTTCTCTGTGAGTCTCTTGCTCAAGTCCACTATGATCCTGTTCTTCTAAATCTCTGTTACCTGCAGGAAATGGATGTGATCCTGTGTGTGTGAAAGCTGCTCCAGCTCAGCGTCTCTCCTCCTCAGATCATTGATCTCCTGCTCCAGTCGCTCCAGTCGTCCTTCAGCTCGACTCACTGCAGTCTTTTCCTGATCTCTGATCCGCTGTGTGGCCTCAGAGCGGCTTCTCTCAATGGAGCGGATGAGCTCAGTGAAGATCCTCTCACTGTCCTCCACTGCTGTCTGTGCAGAGCGCTGTTAGGACACACATCACAATCACACAGTGGCTTCAGTGAGTCCTGACTGAGACTTCTCAAACTTCTCTTCTTCTCCAGACTCACCTTATGAGACTCCACAGCCTCTCTCAGCTGCTGAAGATCTTTCTCTCTCTGCTGGATCCTCTGCTGGAACGACCTCTGTGTCTCCTTCAGCTGGTGCTAAAGGACAAACCAATGACAGGAGAAACATCACAAAAATCATCAAGTAAACAGATATGAATCCAGTATCAGTGAAGTGGTGAGATTGAGGGGTTAAAGATCTTTCATGATAAGGTTATAGGTTCAATCATAAGTGCCAGAATTATTTCATCAATGCCTAGTTTTATAGGGATAGTTCTCCCAGAAATGTAAATTCTTTCATTTTTTATTCATCCTAATGTCTTTCCAAATTTGAATTGATTTTCTCTTGCATAACACAAAAGAAGATATTTTGAATAATGTCTCTGTTTCTAGAGCCTAAATCAAATATGGTGACACATCAATAACATTAAAACTCATTGGCACATGCATGTCACGTGACTAAACATGCCATCATATTATTTATGGCTTCAGAAGACTTAGGTCACCCCCTTGGAGTTTTATGGATTTCTTTAATCCTTAATGTCCTTTTTGAATATTAGAACTTTTGGATTCCATTGACTTTCAATATACGGACAGATGAGACATTCCTTGAAGTCAGCATGAAATCAAAATTGACACTGATACTTTGTTAGTGCATATTACTAGACTTGTGGTGAACAATTAATCTGTGCAAGTTAATACACAGAAAAAAATGGTTTGTCGCAGTAATCTTTAATAAAAAAAAATTTACTTCCGGTCTGATGACGTCAGTTTGACTGCTTGGATTGAAAAGGCGTAAACCACTCCCCTCCAACCGTTAGTCTGCTATGAGCGAGAGATGGAGAGGAGGAGTGCTAAAATAAAACTCTGCCCTCCATTTAATATTTTGTTTCACTTGGAAATACATCACAACACTGGAGAAAACTCGTTTGCAACTTCCGGTTCATGGGGACTTTAAAGGATTAGTCCACTTTCATATAAAATTTTCCAAATAATTTACTCACCACCATGTCATCCAAGATGTTCATGTCTTTCTTTCATCAGTCGAAAAGAAATGAAGGTTTTGATTGAAAACATTCCAGGATTTTTCTCCTTATAGTGGACTTCAATGGCCTCCAAACGGTTGAAGGTTTCAGTGCAGCTTCAAAGGGCTTTAAACGATACCAGACGAGGAATAAGCATCTTATCTAGAGAATCAATTGGTCATTTTGTAATTTTTTTTTAAATGTTTATGCTTTATATAAACAAATGATTGCTTTCTAAGTATGTCCTACGCCTTCCCTATTCTACTTACGGAACGAACGCAGCACCAGTTATATTTTTTCCCTAAGTAGAATAGGGAAGGCGTAGGACATACGGAAAGCGGAAGCACGTGGAAGGCGATCATTTTTGTTTATAAAGCATACAGGTGCTGGTCATATAATTAGAATATCATAAAAAAGTTGATTTATTTCACTAATTCCATTCAAAAACTGAAACTTGTATATTATATTCATTCATTACACACAGACTGATATATTTCAAATGTTTATTTCTTTTAATTTTGATGATTATAACTGACAACTAAGGAAAACGTCTCGGGTTACAGATGTAACCCTGGTTCCCTGAGTAGGGAACGAGACGCTGCGTGACAACGCATTGGGAACCTTCTGCGTGATGTCGTCACTGAAGCACTCATGTATCTAACCAATCGCGTAGCGAGACGTCAGAGACGGGTGACGTCACGGACCAGGAAACTATAAAGCACACCCGGATGCAGAGCACGCTAGCTTCTGAATAAGTCTGAAGCAAGCACTCGCAAGTGTGCAGGGGTAC
The DNA here is from genome assembly GCF_018812025.1 of Megalobrama amblycephala. Classification (NCBI taxonomy): domain Eukaryota; kingdom Metazoa; phylum Chordata; class Actinopteri; order Cypriniformes; family Xenocyprididae; genus Megalobrama; species Megalobrama amblycephala. The sequence continues at coordinate 31,693,772 of NC_063057.1, read as the reverse complement.
GGCAAGAGACGCAGCGTCTCGTTCCCTACTCAGGGAACCAGGGTTACATCTGTAACCCGAGACGTTCCCTTTCGTGGGAACTATCGACGCTGCGTGACAACGCATTGGGAACGCAATCCCAACTGAGCCGTAGCTCAAACACTTGTCAAAGTTATCTTGACAAAACGGAGGACCCCAGAGTGGAGCCGATATCAAGGTTATAATACTTAATAAATGTGTGCTGGTATGACCATCCAGCTGCATCACATATATCACCCATGGAAACTCCTGACATCAAAGCTTTTGATGCCGCCATACCCCTAGTTGAATGGGCGCGAACATTCAAAGGAGAAGGCTGTCCGGCCGCTTCATAGGCAAGTGAGATGGCCTCGACCACCCACTTGCTCATTCTCTGCTTCGATGCTGGGCCGCCTTTTTTAGGGGACCCATAACAGACAAACAATTGATCTGACTTACGCCACAGGGCAGCTCTGTGGACATAAGCATCCAAAGCCCTTACTGGGCACAGCAGATTACATTTTTCCTGATCCGCAGATTGAAATGGAGGAGGATAGAAGGCCTGAAGCACAGTGGGGCCTGGGACATTGGTAGGGACCTTTGGGACATAACCCGGTCTAGGATACAGGAATGCTTTCACCATTCCTGGAGCAAATTCAAGAAAAGAAGGAGCAACAGAAAGTGCTTGTAAGTCTCCTATCCGCTTCAGAGAAGTGATAGCCAATAAAAGAATCGTTTTAAGAGTGAGGAACCTCTCAGGAACCTCCTCTAGTGGTTCAAAGGGAGCCTCAGCTAACCCCTGTAAGACCACGGCCAAGTCCCAGGCCGGAACCCTTGTGCGCACTGGAGGCCTCAACCTCAGTGTGCCACGGAGGAAGCATGTGACGAGGGGGTCTCGACCTACCGAGATATTCCCCTCAAGAGGAGCATGATATGCTGAAATTGCTGCAATGTAAACCTTCAAGGTTGAGTGAGATAGGACCTCCGAGAATTTTTCCTGGAGGGATTTTAGCACACAGCTAATAGAAGAAAGGACAGGGTCCGTATTATTGTTTCTACACCAGGTAGAAAACAAATTCCATTTGTAGGCATACAACTTCCTCGTGGCGGCAGCATGGGTCCCTGGGACAGGAATCAAGGCTTTTTCCACATGACCCGAGCACGAAGGCATCGCCGCGTGACTTCGATCATGCGAAAAGGATTTCCCCTCAGGGAAAACCCCTTGGTCCTGTGCCACCACTGTAAGGGTCTCATGTGCAGAAGGCCAATAGTAATCACGTTGGACGCAGCTGCCATCAGACCCAACCGTCTCTGAAACGGTTTTACAGTGAGAGTGGTTCGAAGGGAGCCTCAGCTAACCCTTGTAATACCACAGCCAGGTCCCAGGCTGGCCTCAACCTCAGTGTGCCACGGAGGAAGCGAGTAACGAGGGGGTCTTGACCCACCGAGAAGCCACCCTCAAGAGAAGCATGAAAGGCTGAGATAACCGTGACATAAACCTTCAAGGTTGAAGGCGATAGGCCCTCCGAGAATTTTTCTTGGAGAAATCTTATCACAAAGCTGACAGGAGGGTGGACAGGGTCCATATTATTCTGTCTGCACCAAGCAGAAAATAAATTCCATTTATAGGAATAAAGCTTCCTCGTGGCGGGAGCTCTGGAGTTAAAGATGGTCTCCACAACCTCAGTTGGAAGACCAGCATCTATGAGCCTGGCCCCCTCAGAGGCTAGGCCCATAGCTTCCACAGTTCTGGGCGGGGATGTATTATCGAGCCGCCCGCTTGCGACAGGAGGTCCTGTCTAAGGGGAAGCTCCATTGGGGAGCCATTTAGTAAGGACACTAGGTCCGAGAACCATATTCTGGTTGGCCAGAAGGGGGCTACCAGTATTAGGCTGACCCCTTCCCGGTATAATTTCTCCAGAACTCCCGGGAGCAAGGCGATCGGGGAAATGCGTACAGACGTAGCCTCGGCCACGTCTGTACCATAGCATCCAGACCCAGAGGTGCTGGATGTGTTAGGGAGTACCAGAGTGGTCACTGGGTTGACTCTCCCAAAGCAAATAGGTCGACTTCCGCTCGACCGAAATTTTTCCATAGGAGATCCACCACTTCTGGGTGGAGTCTCCACTCCCTGGGCCTCGGCCCCTGCCTCGACAGGGCGTCTGCTCCCTTTATACCCCGGGATGTAAGCTGCCTTCAGAGAGAGCAGCTTCCCTATGGACCATAGGAGGATCCGACGGGCCAAGTAGTAAAGTTGGCGAGACTGCAGACCCCCCTGATGGTTTATATCTGAGACCACCGCGTGTTGTCCGTGCGGACCAACACGTGATGGCCTCTCAGGTCTGGGAGAAAGTGTTTTAATGCTAGAAACACTGCCATCATCTCCAGCCGATTTATGTGCCAGGAGAGTTGATGGACCTCCCATAGAGCCTGAGCTGAGCGACCACTCGTGATCGCCCCCCAGCCCGTGAGGGAAGCATCTGTCGTAAGCATTACACGACGACCAGAAGTCCCCAGCACGGGTCCCTGGGACAGGAACCAGGGATCTTTCCACATGGCCAGAGCACGAAGGCATTGCCGCGCAACTTTGATCATGCAAAAGGATTTCCCCTCGGAGAAAATCCCCTGGTCCTGAGCCACCACTGTAAGAGTCTCATGTGCAGAAGGCCAAAAGGTATGACGTTGGACGCAGCTGCCATCAGACCCAACAGTTTCTGGAACTGTTTTACAGTGAGTGACTGGCCTAACTTCACCCCTTTCACGGCTGCGAGAATGGAACTCACACGAGCAGGAGACAAATGTGCCTGCATCGCGGTGGAGTCCCAAACTACACCTAGATAAGTGGTAGTCTGAGCCGGAACTAGCACACTCTTTTTGGCATTGAGCCTCAGCCCAAGCCTCTTCATATGGGACAGAACAGCAACTTGATGCTGAACTGCTAGTTGCTCTGATTGAGCTAGAATCACTTTCTATGTAATTCAGTACGCGGATGCCCTGGAGTCTCAGTGGAGCCAGCACTGCATCCACGCACTTCGTGAATGTGCGGGATGATAATAACAGGCCGAAAGGAAGAACCCTGTATTGGTAAGCTTTGCCCCCGAAAGCAAACCTGAGGAACTTCCTGTGAGAAGGATGGATAGACACCTGAAAGTACACCTCTCTCAGGTCTATCGCCACAAACCAGTCCTCGGACCTGATCTGTGGGATAATCTGTTTAAGTGTAAGCATCTTGAATTTGAGCTTTCATATTGAGCGATTTAACACATGTAAATCTATGATAGGACACATCCTTCTTTGGAACAATGAAGTAGCGGCTGTAGAAGCCTGACAGCTTGCTGGGAGGAGGAACCCTTTCTATAGCTCCTTTTCGCAAGAGTGTCATAACCTCTTGTTCCATAACCAGAGACTGCTCGGGGGTCACCACTATGGGAAAAACCCCATTGAATCTGGGCGGGAAAGACCCCATTGAATCTGGGCGGGCGAGGCCCTGTAACCCTTTTCTATGATGAGCAGCACCCATTTTGATATATTCGGTAGAAGTTTCCATTCTGCCATAAAATCTACTAAGGGAACCAGTCTCTCGAGACTGGCCTCTGGTGTTTTTGAGCACTTGAGTCGACGTTCTGGAGCGGCGCACCGGCAGAAAACAGACGAATCAAGTCATGACCGGCTCTCCTCGGAGGGTCGGTGGAGACCGCTGCGCCCTGACGCACACTGGGTGGCAGAGTTAGCATAACGGCCTCCTGAGGGCACCAAAGGGGGACGGGTGTCAGATATTCTAACACAGGACCCCCTCCGGAGGGGGCTGCCCTCATGAAGCCTTCTTGGTGATAATAACAGTCCGCAGATCTGTCTTACTTCACAAAGACTTCAGCTGTGTCACCTGTCCCGGTCCCCAGGCTTTCTGCGGGGGAGCAAGGGTGGTGACACCCTTTTCCTTTAAATTCCTCAGAATTTAATGTATTCAATATTTCATTTAATCCTTAAATTAAATGCAGCCCAAAACAGTCAAAAATGACAGGCTGAATATATTAGAATACAAAGAAAATTATAGCTCGTAATAGTTTGCAAGGTATTATAGGGAAAGAGAGAAAGGGAAACTCCCGTCTGCTCAGTTCCCTCCAGATATATATAAACACATTATATACAATACTACGTGCACGCAATCTATGCGCAGCCTCGGCAAACGCAAGATCCGAGCGAGACGTATATTTTTTGTTGCACACTTAATCTACGCGCTGCCTCGGCAAACGCGAGATTCGAGCTATATATTCCTTATTGCAGGCTTAATCCACGCGCTGCCTCGGCAAACGCGAGATCTAAGCCTCGTGTTAGACTTTTATTCCCTCGAGAATAAAGCCACCAGGAGTGGAGATAAAAACTCCCGCTAGTGCATTTCTTTCTTTACACTCCGGGACATTTTTATGAATGAACCGTCAGCTGCTTTGTTTTCGAACTGACGTGCATGCTCCACTCCCTAACACGATGTGTGTGAGGTGGCGAGTCCTCAGATCGATATCACAATATCCACCTCCTCAGAGCTGGGCATGTGAAATACCGGTGCCTCAACCCAGGGAAGAAACCGCAGAGCGTGCTTCCACCTGGGAGACGGCACTGAATCTGGCAGGTAAGGGCAGAGAAAGGGCAGCGCCCGTCTCTAACCCCTCTGTCAGATCCATTTGTGAACCCCACGAATGGCTTCTTTTTCGCGATCCGCGGGGAACACTGGAACACAGTATTGTGAGAGCGAGTTTCTTTTTTATAGTGCACACAGACGGCTCCCTCGAGAGCTGCCCGGGCTTACTCAACTCCCATTCAACTGCTGTTTCTCGCCATAATACGTGTCTTTTTTATAAATATATATATATGGATTGGTGTGAGATACTCTTGTCCTCAGACAAAGATATCGTGACTTGTTTATATGAAATAAGACAAACAACACCAAATAAGACACACGATAACATAGAGTGCTTGCTGAAGACACAGAAGCTAGCGTGCTCTGCATCCGGGTGTGCTTTATAGTTTCCTGGTCCGTGACGTCACCCGTCTCTGACGTCTCGCTACGCGATTGGTTAGATACATGAGTGCTTCAGTGACGACATCACGCAGAAGGTTCCCAATGCGTTGTCACGCAGCGTCGATAGTTCCCACGAAAGGGAATCCCAAATTCAGTATCTCAGAAAATTAGAATATTGTGGAAAGGTTCAATATTGAAGACACCTGGTGCCACACTCTAATCAGCGAATTAACTCAAAACACCTCCAAAGGCCTTTAAATGGTCTCTCAGTCTAGTTCTGTAGGCTACACAATCATGGGGAAGACTGCTGACTTGACAGTTGTCCAAAAGACAACCATTGACACCTTGCACAAGGAGGGCAAGACACAAAAGGTCATTGTAAAAGAGGCTGGCTGTTCACAGAGCTCTGTGTCCAAGCACATTAATAGAGAGGCAAAGGGAAGGAAAAGATGTGGTAGAAAAAAAGTGTACAAGCAATAGGGATAACCGCACCCTGGAGAGGATTGTGAAACAAAACCCATTCAAAAATGTGGGGCAGATTCACAAAGAGTGGACTGCAGCTGGAGTCAGTGCTTCAAGAACCACTACGCACAGACGTATGCAAGACATGGGTTTCAGCTGTCGCATTCCTTGTGTCAAGCCACTCTTGAACAACAGACAGCATCAGAAGCGTCTCGCCTGGGCTAAAGACAAAAAGGACTGGACTGCTGCTGAGTGGTCCAAAGTTATGTTCTCTGATGAAAGTAAATTTTGCATTTCCTTTGGAAATCAGGGTCCCAGAGTCTGGAGGAAGAGAGGAGAGGCACTCAATCCACGTTGCTTGAGGTCCAGTGTAAAGTTTCCACAGTCAGTGATGGTATGGGGTACCATGTCATCTGCTGGTGTTGGTCCACTGTGTTTTCTGAGGTCCAAGGTCAACGCAGCCGTATACCAGGAAGTTTTAGAGCACTTCATGCTTCCTGCTGCTGACCAACTTCATGGAGATGCAGATTTCATTTTCCAACAGGACTTGGCACCTGCACACAGTGCCAAAGATACCAGAACTTGGTTTAAGCACCATGGTATCCCTGTTCTTAATTGGCCAGCAAACTCGCCTGACCTTAACTCCATAGAAAATCTATGGGGTATTGTGAAGAGGAAGATGCGATATGCCAGACCCAACAATGCAGAAGAGCTGAAGGCCACTATCAGAGCAACCTGGGCTCTCATAACACCTGAGCAGTGCCACAGACTGATCGACTCCATGCCACACCGCATTGCTGCAGTAATTCAGGCAAAAGGAGCCCCAACTAAGTACTGAGTGCTGTACATGCTCATACTTTTCAGTTGGCCAAGATTTCTGAAAGTCCTTTCTTTGTATTGGTCTTAAGTAATATTCTAATTTTCTGAGATACTGAGTTTGGGATTTTCCTTAGTTGTCAGTTATAATCATCAAAATTAAAAGTAAAAAACATTTGAAATATATCAGTCTGTGTGTAATGAATGAATATAATATACAAGTTTCAGTTTTTGAATGGAATTAGTGAAATAAATCAACTTTTTGATGATATTCTAATTATATGACCAGCACCTGTATACAGTTTCACTAGATAAGACCCTTATTCCTCGTCTGGTATCGTTTAAAGCCCTTTGAAGCTGCACTGAAACTGTAATTTTGACCTTCAACTCTCTAGAGGCCATTGAAGTCCATTATAAGGGTGTTACGTTCCACGTGTCATGTGTGCACTTTTGCGCTCTTCTGTTTTTTTTTGTTCTTTTCTCCCTGCCTGCAGGTTGGTGTTTATTGGCTACTTCGACTGCCAATCATTGCTGATGTCATGATGTCCGGCCCATTTGTTGATGCGCCAGCTGTATTTAATAGCTTGATTTGACAGTGTTTGGCGTGCGCCAGATCAGCGTACCTCGTGCTCCAACGCGGCCAGTTATTTCGGGTTATGGTGATTTGTTTCTTTAGTTAACTCACTTGGTGTCAATTTTGTTTTGTGACGTGAGTTTTGATCAAATTATAGATTTGTTTAATAACGTTCGTGTTGGAGTATTTGTTACTCTGTGTGTTGGGTTGGCGTTCATGTGTCTTACCAAATATGACATGTTTTGAGAACGTAGTCATGAGTTTTCGGCTTTGGTGTCGATTAGGTTAATTTATACTATGTTAGCCTAGGTTTGTGAGTGTCGCACCACCCATGTATTTTTGTTTGTAGATTATGATAGTTTAGCTTGGGCGTCGTATACGCTGAAGATTTCAGTTTTCTTTTCACATTTTTCTTTTGTTAGTTAGTTTAGAGGTTATCCATAAGGACTGGTTTATTTTGTTTATTTTTTTAATTTGGGCGACACTCCTGTTTCTTTTATGTATGGTTATATTTTCTTCATTTCATCTTTTTAAATTATTTGTAAAACATAACGCCAAAGTAAAACAATCTAAAACTGCTCTGTTTGCTTCATCTTTGGCCTGCACCACACCTTGAAACAGTTGTCTCACTTAAATGTTATGAAACATCCCATTTTTATCATCAAACACATAACAAGGGGAATAATCCTGGAATGTTTTCATCAAAAACCTTCATTTCTTTCTTCATACCTTATTTACTGTTCCTCAAAAAAAGGAAAAGAATAAGAAAGACCAGTTTGGAATGACATGAGTAAATGATGAATGTCTTTTTTTGTGGGAACTACTGGTTTAAAGGGGTTTTGTTATGCTTGTAAATGATTATAATGAGACGTCTTTAAGTTTATACCTGATTCTCTGTTCTCTGTGCTGCAGCTGATACAGTGTCGTGGTTTTTATGTTCATCCATACACAGCACACATATACACTTCTGATCAGTGCGGCAGAAAACCTCAAGGATCTTGTCGTGTTTCTGGCAGATCATCTCCTGCAGTCGTCCAGTGGCTTCAGTCACTTTATGTGGCTTACGTGAGTGAAATTCCTCATGACGGTCAAAATGAGTTTGGCAGTAAGACTCCAGACACACCAGACAGGACTTGACGGCTTTGTGTTTTCTTCCAGTACAGACATCACACTGCACATCTCCAGCTCCATCGTAACAGTCAGCAGGAAGTTTAATCTTCTTCAGTTTCTCCACCACTTCAGCCAGCATGGTGTTTTTAGCTAAAGCAGGTCTTGAACTGAAGGTCTGTCTGCACTGAGGGCAGCTGTAGACTCTCTTCTGATCCTCCTGATCCCAGCAGTCCGTAATACAGCTCTTACAGTAACTGTGTCCACAGGGAATGGCCACTGGATCCTTCAGGAGATCCAGACACACTGGACACAGGAACTCATTCTGATCCACTGAAATTCTGGCTTCTGCCATTTTACTGCATGAATACAGAGACACAAACACACAACAGATCAACTACACTTCAGTTTCAGTTTCCCTGAACTCATGTGATTCCTGTTTCCTGGTTCTGTGTTTGAGTGACGTGTTTCTCTGCAAGTCTAAAGGTCACAGATAATAAAACATCCACTAGATGTCAGCCTCAAACAGACACTCAAATAATATATGTAATAGATAAGCAGACAACACAGCTAAAAACCACAGCAATACTGCATCCTAATCACTGCACTGGTACTGCAGGACTGAAAACTGTGTCCATATTACAGTTCCTTCACTCCCCATGAAAGTTTTAATTTTGTAAAATCAAGTTGAGTCACCTTTCTATATATAGCACTTTTTTTATGTTCATTTCAGCTGTACAGTAGCTCTAGAGGAAAATAATGTCACTGTCCAGCTTTAGTAAGTTCAGTGTTAATTCATTTCTATAGTAAAAGCATTAATTATTCATTTAGATAATTCATCTATACTGTAACAAATTAGCTCAAATGGGTGAAATATAATTAAGCCATAATGCATCAACCATGTAATTATGTATATATAGATAATTAATTACTAATTATAATTAATTATGAATATATATGTTCTATGTTGTGGATGAACCTTGCGGTTAGAGGCAGTGAGGTGACCAGGACAAGCAGGAATATGTTTGATGCAAAATTTATTTTACAAAAAGTAGAAAAATCCCACAATGCAAAGAAAAAAAAAATAGTGCTACAAACAAAAAAATAAATCAAAGAAATAAACAAAGCCGTACAGGACAGGAAAAATATTCGTAACAACAGTCTATTGCTGCACCAAACAGACTAAAAAGTGTCGGTACTCCAACCATGCTTACACCACACTCACCACACCTGCTTACTGAATGTTACAGTGGCCATCTTAAAGTCGTGGCCCCACCTACGGAACAAACCATGCTGCAGGTAAGTCTAACATAACACATTCACATTCACAACAGGTAGTCAAACATGTTTACACAAGCCACACATAAACTCCATAAATACAGTTCTCCTATAAGCAAAACAATACATCAAAAAATAACTAGATATATGCGCATAAGGCTTTGAACCAATAATGCTCCTGACTGGTATGTATATCTGTGGTACTTACATCAATAAATGTCTTAACCTGTATTACTGTCTTGTAGATATTTATAGACTTAAGAATGACCAACTTGTGAAACATTAACAGAATATACAACCAAACATGTACACTTTCACAATAACTCTACATAAATTGCACACAACATATATCTTTCCAGAATCACAGAAGTCAATGTAAATATATGTGTGTGTATATGAGAAATGAGGGAATGTGCCCCATAGTCTGTATATGGTCACGGAGTATCTTCGTGACAGTCTAGAATTAGTTTAGTTTTAGAATTTTTAGAAAGTTTTAGAAAACTTATCAGTCCGATCTTTTGTCGACTCTTAAAAATGAGGTCATTCTTCTGGCCAAGAGGAATTCTCCTATCCTAGTACTTACAAAAACATATAGCTAGCAAAATTAAAAATGTTAAAATGACCTGGTTCATTCATGAGCATCAACAGAGACAATCAAGCATGATCACAATGGATTTAATACATGAATATAGGAATACATACAACTAAATCTAAGCTAAGAGTACATATATATACACAGAATAACTAAAGTAAATAAAGAAAGAGAGGGAAGACTAAAGAAGAGAGCCAACAAAAAATCACATAACCTTATTAGGGGCATATAAACATATTACTAGTCTTGTGGTGAACAATTAATCTGTACAAGTTAATACACAGAAAGAAAATTGTCATGGTAATCTTTAATCAAAAAAGTTACTTCCAGTCTGGAATGGTGTGTCTTCTCTGATGACGTCAGTTTGACGGCTTGGGTTGAAAATGCATAAACCACTCCTCTGTAACCATTAGTCTGCTATGAGCGAGAGATGGAGAGGAGGAGCGCTAAAGTAAAACTCTGCCCACTATTCAATATTCCGTTTCACTTGGAAATACGTCACAACACTGGAGAAAAGACATTTACAACTTCCGGTTCACGGAGACTTTAAGATCGATTGGTTGCTTGCATGAATTTGAGTGCTGAGTTTCAGATAGATACGTGTGGAGATTCAGTGCATCCGTGGCTGAGGTTCGTTGGCTTCTTTCGTGCATCCGCAGGAAGTTTGAACTGAGGTAACTTGAAAGCAGGTTTTGCCGAAGGTGGTCGTCTCGAATAGGAGATGAGTGCGCAATGGGAGCGCGATTGCCGGAAGATGAAAGACGTACGAGAGATGGCAAGAGACAATAGGCCTGGGTCCCTATGTATAAAGCCACTCAGAGTAAAATTTTAGTCTTAAGTGTGTCAAAATTCTAAGAATGATGTAATTTTACTCTTATTCTTAGACTTAAGAATAAGTGTGATTCATAAAGGTTCCTAAGAGTCAAGACTAGGTCTCAACTCCTAAATTATTTAGGAGAGCTGGAGAGGCCTCCAAACCTAGTTAGGAGTAACAAGATGGCAGAAAGAAGAGGAGACACACGCTTTCCAATGAAGATATGATGTGTTGGAGTTATATAGTGTATTGGAGTTACTGGCAAAAAAAAAAAAAAAAAAAGAAGAAGAAGAGGAAAACTACAACTACAGGTTTCAGATGTCAAGAGAAAGTTGTTGGAGCCATTGATGGAACTCATGTTTACATCATTGCTCTAACTGTAAATGAGGAGACATATATCAATAGAAAAAGATTCCACACCATCAGTACTAACTTGTGATAATTTTGCACAATGCAAAGCTATTTTTTAAAAATAAATGTAAATATTAAAACATTTCAGTGTCTTTTTAAATGATTTTTTTTTATAATAACATTAAATAATTGGTGCTGTGACTTCACCCTTGCAGGCTCACTATTGGCTGATTCAGAGGTTGAGGGCGGCCATTTTGAGTTGAAATCATTGTAGTCCTTAGTTCACAACTCTTAAGTCAGTACTTAAAGGTGCTAAAGAGGATGTTTTGTTTTATAAATTTTTGCAATATTACTTGAAACTGTCTTTACTAACTGATAGAAGACTATTTATTAGGCGCACTGAAAGGAATAATATTAATATACATCATCTGTGCACGAGGTAGGGCCTTAAAAACATCATCGCATAAACGATTGGCCCTCTGGCTTGTCAATCACTGCCATGACGTTCCTTGTGAGAGACACGCGGCTGCGCTCTCCAGTAACTTTCCACACTCCACAGGCGCTGCATGCAATGTTTTTGTCAGGAGACAGGAGTAACAACTGCAGATTATGAGTTACCTGCGGTGAGTCCGACATAATAAATCCACTAACACGACACAGCGAATGCCGGTGGTAAACACTCGTGTTCCAATACTCGTGCACAAGTTTTGGGAGGCGTACCCTCGAATTGAGCTGTGAAGGAGGGGGGTTGTTCTTACGCATGCACTCATTTCAAAAACTCACTAACAGTCTTTGGTTTCTCAGTCGACGGAAAGATCCTCTTTAGCACCTTTAAGAATTAGTCTTAGACTTTACTAAAAGTTGCTTTTAGCTTCTTTATAAAAGTCTCCTACTCTTAGGAAAGTCCTAATTTTTACTAAGAATTTTTTGACACAAGTCAAAACGTAAGACTATTCTTAAGAGCATTTCTGAGAATTTGTATACATATGGGCCCTGATATCAATTAACTTAACTGAATCTTTTCAAAATTTCTTGCTTTTTCAGCCATTTTTTGCCCCTGTGGCAACTTTTTTGAGACCTGTAGCAGGCATCAAATTTGAAATGAGCTCATTTAGTGGATAAAAGTGTAAAATCTCTCCGTTTAAACACTTGTTATGTTATCTATGTTCTATTGTGAATAAAATATTGGCTAATGTGATTTGAAAGTCTTTTAGTTTCCATTTTATTCAAATTTAAAAAATGTCCCAACATTTCCAAAATTCAGGTTGTAAAGCGTTTTTAAAATATTAAAACGTTTCAGTGTCTTTTTAAAAGATTTTTTTAATAATAACATTCAATTATTGGTATTGTGCTGCTGTGACTTCACCTTTGCAGGCTTGCTATTGGCTGATTCAGAGGTTGAGGGTGGCCATTTTGAGTTGACATCATTGTAGTCCTTAGTTCACAACACTTCAGTCAGCACTTAAGAATCAGTCTTAGACTTTACTAAAAGGTGCTTTTGGCTTCTTTATAAAAGTCTCTTAGAAAAGTCCTACTCTTTACTAAGAATTTTTTGACACTTAAGTCAAAACTTAAGTTTATTCTTAAGAGCATTTCTGAGAAGTTTTATACATATGGGCCCAGGTTTGGTGTTGTCTTTTAAGGACAAGTATGCCTACACGCTTCCTTGGATGAACTGGCCAATGGCGAGGGTGCATTTTGAGCAGGGAAAATTTTTTCTTTGTCTCTTTTTATGACCTAATTTGCCTGATTTATGATGTTGTCTGATTTGGTAGTCTTTACTCCAAAGGACTTTAAAAATAGAATAATACATTTTCTTTTAACATAACACCTATAGTTGGTTAAGACATTCGAAGAGGATTAAATCAAGACTAAACATGAAACACGAGTTTGGGCAACGCAGTGTCTTATGCCATTTTGTTGGATTAGATTAGTGAGTTTTATTGGATGGTGTTTGATCTCAGTTGGGTCCTCCTTTCTCAGACCGTCACACCACACACTGGCCAAACATGGACCTAGCAGAACAATCTTCTATCTTACCATCTCTATGATAAAGCAAGAGATTGGTGGCAGATTATGCTATTGAATTTAGAACTCTCGCAGCCACCAGTCAGTGTAATACCGAGGCACTGGCAGAGCGGTACCTGGATGGGCTCGTTGATGACATTTAAAGATAAGATTTATGCCTATGATCCCCCAGAACATCTGGATGATCTCATTGACATTGCTATTCGTCTCGATTCCAGAATGGAGTTACGTTGTTGGGTTCTCCTCCTGTGTTGATTCTCCTTCCAGTTCCCAGGTACTTGAAACATTGTTGGCAGAATGCATTTTTTGTGAAGGGAAAACAACAATGCTTGTCTGAGGGTCTCTGTCTTTATTGTGGTGGCCATGGTCATCTGACTGCATCCTGTCCAGTAAAAGCCAGCACTCGTCAGTAGTTGGGAATTCTGGCGAATAGAACCTTTACATCCTACAGAACATTCCATGGTGGGTGCAGGGTTCTTCTTTGTGAAGAAAAAGGATGGCTCTTTGTGTCCCTGTATAGATTATTGGGGGCTGAATGACATAATAGTTAAGAGCAGGTACCGCCTGCCTCTTATGTCTTCAGCCTTCTAACTCTTGCAGGAGGCGAGATTCTTCACAAAGTTGGATCTGCGCAATGCTTACCATCTTGTTCGGATTAAGGAGGGAGTTAAGTGGAAGACGGTCTTTATCCTCCCCACAGGGCACTTTGAATATTTGGTTTTACTGTTCAGCCTGTTCAATGCCCCAGCCATCTTCCAAGCAATCATTAATGACATGCCGAGAGATATGATGAATAAATTAGTTTTTGTGTACCTGGATTATATTTTAAAATTCTCTCCCTCCTTCCTGGTGCACATCCGGTACATCAGACGAGTGCTCCAGTGGCTGCAGGAGAATCAGTTGTTTGTCTGAGAAGTGTACTTTCCATGCCCATTCGGTCTCGTTCTTGGGTTCCATTATTTCGGTGGAGGGGATTCGCATGGACCCTGCGTAGGCGAGGGTCGTCTCTAACTGGTAGGTGCCTGACTCCAGAAAGAGTTTACAACAGTTCCTGGGTTTTGCCAATTTATATCAGCGATTCATCAGGAACTTCAGTCAGGTGGCGGCCCCTGCCTTGACCTCCACACCAAGGCTAAATTTGTCTGGACTGTGGCAGCTCAGAGTGCTTTTGATGAACTCAAATGCAGGTTTACTTCTGCTCTAATTTTTGTTACACCTGACTCTGCTCTGCAGTTCGTGGTGGAGGTTGATGTATCAGACGTTGGTGTTGTAGCAGTTCTTTCTCAAATATCCACTCAAGATAATACATTACATCCAAGTGCTTATTTCTCACATTGTTTGTCTCCTGCAGAGCGAAATTATGACATCGGCAATTGAGAGCTGCTGGCGGCAGGACTGTCTCTGGTTGTTAAAATAACCACATCATCTGCAGCTGTTAATGTGTTTAATGTGTTTAGCGGGATAGAGAACAGAGAAGCAGCGTGCACAGAGTGGAAAGGGCTTGAATGAAGCGCATTTAGCTCTAGATAAAAATACAAGAGGATGTAGCGTTGAAAGATCATAAACGACCCTGAACACTTGTGGTGTAAACTACTCCGTTGTTTTGACGCACTGATCACTTGTATCTGTAGAAATGGTAAAATGCCGCAATTATGTCCCATGGCCCTCCATTTGAATACCGCTGATCTAAAATCTATTCTGATTCATTAAATGTCACAGCTGGTTGCAATGATTAACTGACTCATAACCTAGAACTCAGGCAGACACAAAGGGAAAAGCAGAACATGCATGTGACATCAACACAGTTTTACTGATGATCCATTATAAACCCTAAACCCAGGATAGAGTGTCTGGGTGAATTTGGTGTGGACTGTGTGGATGAGGCTCATTGTGTCCCCAGAGACGCTGTGGAAAGACAGAGTTCCCGCACTGTGATCCACATACACTCCTATTCGACGGCTGATGGGCTTTACTGGGAGTTTAGTCTCTATCTGATTTTGTCTTAATGCATATCTAGAGGAAGAGCAGATCAAACTCCAGGACTGATCATTAGATCCAAACACACACTCTTTACCCGATCCCTTCCTGCTGATGCTCTTATATGACACTGATATATATACGTCACCACTCCACTCAATCTCCCAGTAACAGCGTCTACACACACTCTCTCTACACAACACTTGCTGATTATATCCATCAAATCTGTCTGGATGATCAGGATACGGCTGCTCTGTGAGAATGACAGTAATCACTCTGTTCCTCTCAGACAGATGGAGGTGTTTATTCACTGTGTTCAGATCCAGAGTTAGCTGATGAGAATCTGATGGAGGTAAAACACATTGCAATCAGGAATTATGACTTTTTCTGATCTTTTAATGTTTCTGAACTCTTCATGTTCAATATATCATCAGTGTCTCAGTACAGTTTTCCAGATATCCTGTGCAAATCATAATTTACATGATCAACTATAAAACTCTTCTGTCATGTTTTCTTTCTCCTTCTACAGGAAAAACATGAACACACTTTGAGTTTTTCTGCTTGTTTCCTTAGTGACTTACATTGTAAGAAGTCCTTCCTGCTCCTGGGAACAGTTGGTGGTGAAAGTGACATGTTGGTGAAAGTGACTGTGGAAATCAACAGACATGAAAAGTGTGATTATCATGTCAAGAGAAAATGATCCCTGCATCCATTCCTAAGACATTTCTAACATGATGACATACATGAACTTTACCTCTGTCAGAGATCTTCTTGAGCTCCTCTTTGCAGAAAGCCTCCAGTTTGTCTCTCAGCTGATGGACAGATTTTCTCACGCCATCAAAAGAGGAGAGAACACTGAAGGGATTGTCATTTACATCTGTAGATTCAGGAGGAGCTGAGAGAGACTGGAAACTCTACAGAAAACAGAAATCAAAGCTCATCACCTCCACACTTCAGCCAATAACCTGCACTACTGTCAGATTTGAGCAGCTCTTGTTGATCTTTAGTAACTCTCCTCAATCCAGCACTTTCACAGCATCAGCTTCATTCTTCTCATATTCATTATATCATGTTAGAGCTATAAGTTCTAGCATTTGCTATATGTGAACTTTCGGTCACACACTTCAGATTAGGGTCCAATTCTTATTAGTAACTAACTATTAAGTATGACTTTTGCCTCAATAAACACCTAATGACTACTTATTAATAGTTAGCAGGTAGTTAAGGTATTGGGTAGGATTAAATATTGGGTAGGGATGTAGAATATGGTCATGCAGAATAAGGCATTAATATGTGCTTTATACATATGAATAAACAGTCAATATCGTAGTAATATGCATGATAATAAGCAACTAGTTAATAGTGAGAACTGGACCGTAAATTAAAGTGTTACCTAACTTTCTAGTTGTTACGTATCCGGCGCCTGCTGGTTCCTGCTACTCCCCACCAGAGGTCGCCGGTTCACCATTTCATTGCACACACAGTCGTACATCACTCTGGACTACATTTCCCATAATTCCCTATCTAGGAACCAATCACACACTCGCACCTGTTTCCCATCAGTGGACCCTTTATAAGCTGCACCCAGACACACACACAGGGCTGAGTATTGTTTAGTCGTATGATTTCCGTGTTAATTCTTGTTCTTAGTTCCTAGCCTTGCCTTGTTTTTGACCCTGGACTGTTTCTCCCTTGTTTGATGATCGTTTGCTGCCTGTTTTGACCATTGCCTGTGACTTGGATTACTCTTCTGCCTTGCCCTTATGTTTCTGTTTGCTGGTGTTTGACCCTTGCCTGTACGACTACGGTCATTCTAATAAAGCCTGCGTTTGGACCTACCCCTTGTCGTCACGACTCCCAACGTTACACTAGTAAAACCCTTGGATGACAAAACATCTGCCAATAACATAAATGTAAATGTAAATGTAAGAGATCAGGCACATCAGTTGACATTCAGGGCCATTTCTAGGTGCTTGTATTGGGCCCCACCAGCTGATGGGGCGCCCAATGAGTGCCTCAAAGCCCCCGTTACCACGGTAACAATCACACACTACTTTAGCAAACATTCAACACATGCTAAGTACATATTAAGTACTCAATTAAGTACATACTGAGTACTCAATATTAGCATAAGAAATACATGATTTTTTTATTAGAAAGACTGCAATAATAAATTCAAATGTTTAGTGTGATTTGAAATTATATATAAAAAATAATATATATAAATATATGTTTAAAACAGCAAAATAATGCAAGTTTTTAAAAAATAACATTTGTCCAGAAAACATGAAAGTGATTAATTCATGTTTTGAAATAAAATCTTGAGGTCATTAATATACCAACATCTATCCCACTGTCACATGTTTGGTTTATTTGTACATGTTGTCACATGTCTTCCTTTGTTCAGTTTTCCTGCCACTCTTTAGTTGTCATAGTATCAGATTGATTTGAGTTTTAGTTCAGAGGTGTCTTGTCATTAACTCAATAGTCTCTGTGTACTTAAGCCTTCTGTTTCTGTCAGTCCGTTGTCTGGTGTTTGTCGTGTTAAGTTGGTCTGCTATTATCTTCTCTTGTGATTATTTGCATCTTCATTTGTGGATTTAAGTTTATCTTCGGACTCTTGTTTCTTGTGCCTTTGTGAGTGGGTTCTACACAGCAGTACTGTGACACCCACATTAAATATTTTTATTAATCATTTCATTATCCTGATCAAATGCATCAATCGCCATCTTAGCTGAATTACATTGCATAAAATGGACTCTAAAAAGTTTAAAACATGCTGGGAATGTCATTAAAATCTTTGTTTATTGACAGAATTATAGGGAAAAGATTGCTAAATTCATATTTGTGTGATGAAAAGGCATTAATATGTGATAT
Source organism: Megalobrama amblycephala (assembly GCF_018812025.1). Lineage (NCBI taxonomy): Eukaryota > Metazoa > Chordata > Actinopteri > Cypriniformes > Xenocyprididae > Megalobrama > Megalobrama amblycephala. Next base: position 31,675,882 of record NC_063057.1, on the reverse strand, counting down.
TTTTGTTTTCATTAATTTAATTTACGTAGAATGTGAAGTAGTATTACAAAACAATAAATTAATATATGCTTGGACTTGGACTAATTTAGCTTATAACAGAGCACGAAGTTTTGCTGAAAAAATAATAGGCTACTGTAGCATTATTGAAACTGAAGAAACAATACTCTCGCGAATCCTCTCATTAACAAAAACAATGTAAGTAAGAGATTCATTATGCAGTGTGTGTAGATTGTGAAGTGTGAGATTTTAATGAAACTTTGTGAGATCGCGAACTAAAATGAGTGACCGCTTTTTAGTGATTGTAAAGTGAGTGCTCTTTCGAGGCTATAATAGCTATAATCGATTAAATAAAAAAAAAATTTTTTCATGCTGCTAAGAGGACTGATGGCTGGAAAGTTTTGGAGGTGACATCTACATCAAAAGTTTTCATCTCCAATTCTTAATTCATCGTGTTTCCAGGAGCATCAATGAATCTTTGCACCTTTTTTAATAGTTGTGTTTCATCTGTGACAGAACAACTGACCACTCATCTCCATCACTGGTCACGACCAGCCCCCTGGATCCATTGGTACCACCGATGTCATCAAGCTCCTCAGCTCTGTCCCTGCCACTCACTCCGTGTGGCTCATCCTCCTCGCCTCGGGCTTCCCTACCACCAGCTCAGCTAGAGGCCGAGTCCCCGGCTGCACCTCGGGCCTCCAGGCCCACACCTCCACCTCGACCTGTCAGCCTGTCGCCTTCACCTCAACCCACCACTCCTTCATCACCTCCGTGGTCCACTTGCCCGGAAGCTCCGCTGGGATCGCTTGACACTCCAGGTCAGCCTTCGGCAGTCGACACCCAGCTACAGCCACGGACTTCCGGGATTTGGGCTGCACCCTCACCCTGCACCCCTTTGGCATCACTGGACTCCTCCCTTCCTCTGACCTCCCTGTCAGCCTCCCTCACCACATCGTCACCCCGGTCATCTGTTAAAAATGTTATCGCCTCAGTCCTGTGAGTCAGCCGCTCAGCTCCAGTCTTCCAGGTCTGCGATGTTGCCACGGTCCGTCAACCACTCTGTTCTGCCGGTTCCTCCACCTCTCACCATGGTTCCGCGATCGGCTCCCGGTTCCCGCCCAGCACGTCAGTCAAGGCTCCACCCTGGATCCTCCCTCCTTCAGCGCCACCATGGTGCCTGTGGCCAACGTCTTCAGGGTTCAGTCCGTCTCCAGCTCCACGCCCTCCACCAAAGCCTCCACCCTCTTTTTTTGTGTACCTGTTTCTGTTACGGTGCAAGGTCGCACATTCTGGAGGGGGAGCTAATGTCACGTGTGTTCTGTTTTCTGTCATGTTCTTATCAGTTGCTATGGTGTTTGATTTATGTTAATCCTTGCCCAGCTGTTCCCGTTTAGTTCCCTCATTTCCTCCTGTGTATATATTTTCCCTGTTTAATTCAGTCCCTGACGGTTATTGTTTGTGTTTGTAGCACACTGTTGCGCTTCTTCCTGCTTGTTGGATAAAACCATTTATATTAGTGAATCTGCATTCGTCTTCCTTCTTCACCCGTGACAGAACAACCGACCACTCAAAATGAGATAAGAAAAATATGGACTCACCAGTATTGCGGTTTCTCCTCCTCCCTGAATGCAGGCCATATCTGAGTTATCTGGCCTGGATGCTCCGGAATGGCAGCCTCTCCCTCACAGCCAGCAAGCCCGAGGCGCCCACCTGAGTCCCCACCCTCGAATCCTCCTCATCTTCGCCAGTCCCGTCCGGTTATCTGGATGCTCCGGTCCTGTCTGGACATCACCTTCAGCCTGTATCCCTGTCTGTCTTCCTGATCCCATCTCCATCACTGGTCACGACCAACCCCCTGGATCCGTTGGTACCACCGGTGTCGTCAAGCTCCTTGGCTCTGTCCCCGCCGCTCACTCCGTGTGGCTCATCCTCCTTGCCTCGGGCTTCCCTACCACCAGCTCGGCTAGAGGCCGAGTCCCCGGCTGCACCTTGGGCCTCCAGGCCCACACCTCCACCTCAACCTGTCAGCCCGTCGCCATCACCTCAACCCACCACTCCTTCATCACCTCCACGGTCCGCCTGCCTGGAAGCTCCGCTGGGATCGCTCGACACTCCAGGTTGGCCTTTGGCGGTCAACGCCCAGCTACAGCCACTGACTTCCAGGATTTGGGCTGCACCCTCACCCTGCACCCCTTTGGCATCACTGGACTCCTCCCTTCCTCTGACCTCCCTGTCGGCCTCCCTCACCACATCATCACCCCAGTCATCCGTTAAAAACTTCATCGCCTCAGTCCCGTGAGTCAGCCGCTCAGCTCCTGTCTTCCAGGTCTGCGATGTCGCCACGGTCCGTCAACCACTCTGTTCCGCCGGTTCCTACACCACTAACCATGGTTCCGTCGCCAGCTGTTCCCGTTTAGTTCCCTCATTTCCTCCTGTGTATATATTCTCCCTGTTTAGTTCAGTCCTTGTCGGTTATTGTTTGTGTTTGTAGCACACTGTTGCGCTTCTGCCTGCTTGTTGGATTAAACCATTTATATTCATGAATCTGCATTTGTCTGCCTTCTTCATCCGTGACAATGTTTGCTTGTTATGATGCATAAATCTCAATTTTAACAATGAAAAGTATTAGACAGACAGTGATGCATGTGCAACAACAATAATGTGGTCTGATCTACTGTCTTAACATAATATAACTTATTCTAAATCATAATATGGTTAGTTTCTATTAATATCAAAGGTTATATGCTTAATATGTAGCTCTGACACATTTTGTATATGGGGTACCTGCTCCATGTCTTTATCACCTAAGGGGTCCTTGCCCTGAAAAACTTTGAAGACCCCTATTCTAATTAATTGTAAGTGTGAACTTGTGAAATGAGTTTGGATTTAGATACTGTTTACTCGTGACTTCCAGAAGAAAGTGTTTTCCTAGGAGATTTCCAGAGCTGAACTGCATTTGTAAGGGTGTCTCTTTTAAAAGAAGATGATCAGATCCTGTTCTTCTAGATCTCTGTTACCTGCAGGAAATGGATGTGATCCTGTGTGTGTGAAAGCTGCTCCAGCTCAGCGTCTCTCCTCCTCAGATCATTGATCTCCTGCTCCAGTCGCTCCAGTCGTCCTTCAGCTCGACTCACTGCAGTCTTTTCCTGATCTCTGATCCGCTGTGTGGCCTCAGAGCGGCTTCTCTCAATGGAGCGGAAGAGCTCAGTGAAGATCCTCTCATTGTCCTCCACTGCTGTCTGTGCAGAGCGCTGTTAGGACACACATCACAATCACACAGTGGCTTCAGTGAGTCCTGACTGAGACTTCTCAAACTTCTCTTCTTCTCCAGACTCACCTTATGAGACTCCACAGCCTCTCTCAGCTGCTGAAGATCTTTCTCTCTCTGCTGGATCCTCTGCTGGAACGACCTCTGTGTCTCCTTCAGCTGTTTCTGCAGCATAAAACCAATAACAGCAAATGTCACATTACACTGTCACTAAATCATCATATGAAGAGGTTGTTTTTTTTGTAAAAATGTTCGTGTTGGTAAATGTTTATGGTGCATTTTCACCATATTTTGTGTTAAGTTCAATGCGGAGCACAAATACGCTGAGCAGTGAAACTCCACTTGCAGCTACTGTTCACTTCTGTTGACATCTGCAGTGTGAATGATGTCACCTGATCATATGAGTGCCAATATAAATAATGCCAACATTATTTCATCAGTGTCTAATTTAAAGGTGCCCTAGAATCCTTTTTCACAAGATGTAATATAAGCCTAAGGTGTCCCCTGAATGTGTCTGTGAAGTTTCAGCTCAAAATACCCCATATATTTTTTATTATTAAATTTTTATTAAATTTTTTAATTTTATTTAACTGCCTATTTTGGGGCATAATTAAAAATGCGCCGTTTCAGCGTGCATCCCCTTTAAATGCTCGTGCTCCCCACCCCCAAGCTTGCAACTCTATAATACATTGCATAAACAAAGTTCACACAGCTAATATAACCCTCAAAATGGATCTTTACAAAGTGTTCGTCATGCAGCATATCAGATCATGTAAGTATAGTATTTATTTGGATGTTTACATTTGATTCTGAACAAGTCTGAGGCTGTGCTCCGTGGCTAAAGCTAACATTACACACTGTTGGAGAGATTTATAAAGAATGAAGTTGTGTTTATGAATTATACAGACTGCAAGTGTTTAATAATGAAAATAACGACAGTCTTGTCTCTGTGAATACAGTAAGAAACGATGGTAACTTTAACCACATTTAACAGTACATTAGCACAGTACATTAGCACAGAACATTTAACAGTATATTTCGTTACATTAACATGCTAACGAAACATTTAGAAAGACAATTTACAAATATCACTAAAAATATCATGATATCATGGATCATGTCAGTTATTGTTGCTCCATCTGCCATTTTTCGCTGTTGTCCTTGCTTGCTTACCTAGTCTGATGATTCAGCTGTGCACATCCAGACGTTAATAGTGGCTTGTCTAATGCCTTGAACATGAGCTGGCATATGCAAAATTTGGGGTCATACATATTAATGATCCCGACTGTTGTGAAACAGTTGGTGTTATGTTGAGATTCGCCTGTTCTTCAGAGGTCTTTTGCACAAATCAAATTTACATAAGAAGGAGGAAACAATGATGTTTGAGACTCACTGTATGTCATTTCCATGTACAGAACTCTAATTATTTAACTATGCCGAGGTCAATTCAATTTTCAATTCTAGGGCACCTTTAAAGTTCATACCTGTTTCTCTGTCCTCTGTGCTGCAGCTGATACAGTGTTGTGGTTTTTATGTTCATCCATCGTACACAGCACACATATACACTTCTGATCAGTGCGGCAGAAAACCTCAAGGATCTTGTCGTGTTTCTGGCAGATCATCTCCTGCAGTCGTCCAGTGGCTTCAGTCACTTTATGTGGCTTACGTGAGTGAAATTCCTCATGACGGTCAAAATGAGTCTGACAGTAAGACTCCAGACACACCAGACAGGACTTGACGGCTTTGTGTTTTCTTCCAGTACAGACGTCACACTGCACATCTCCAGCTCCAGCGTAACAGTCAGCAGGAAGTTTAGTCTTCTTCAGTTTCTCCACCACTTCAGCCAGCATGGTGTTTTTAGCTAAAGCAGGTCTTGGACTGAAGGTCTGTCTGCACTGAGGGCAGCTGTAGACTCTCTTCTGATCCTCCTGATCCCAGCAGTCTGTAATACAGATCTTACAGTAACTGTGTCCACAGGAAGTGGTCACTGGATCCTTCAGGAGATCCAGACACACTGGACACAGGAACTCATTCTGATCCACTGAAATTCTGGCTTCTGCCATTTTACTGCATGAATACAGAGACACAAACACACAACAGATCAACTACACCTCAGTTTCTATTTCCCTGAACTCATGTGATTCTTGTTTCCCGTTTCTGTTTGAGTGACGTGTGCAAATGTCTGCAAGTCTGTAATGTCACAGATTATAAGACGTCCACTAGATGTCAGCCTCAGACAATCAAAGAATATAAGTTACAGAGAATCAGGGCAGCGTTTCCCAAAAGCATCGTAAGCCTAAGTTGATCGTAGCTCCACTGGTTTCAATGGAGCTACGATCAACTTAAGCTTATGATGCTTTTGGGAAACGCTGCCCAGGACAACACCATTAATAACTGCAGTAAAACTCCATCCTAATTATTACATCTATACAGTAAGAAGGTGTGTAGGCACCTATTGTAATCGTTAGTGTTTTTATTATTATTATTATTATTATTATTATTATTATTATTCCACTCTTGAGTCTATGGCAGCCCATAGAACCGGTTGTGGGAAAGTTATGAAATTTGACACACAGTCTGAACTGTCACCATAGCACATTTGGTGTCTTTCAATCCCTCGAGAGCCACCAACTGTCCAAAGTTGCACTCACGGTTAGGTTAATAAATTTTGAACTGTAAGGGCTAGAAACATTTTCTTCCCTCTGATTCCTTGTGTTACATCCAAGGATGTATTTTTTATTTGCATTCTTTGTATACCTCTGTGGATACCTCTTGGTGTCTGTTTTCTCTCCCTCTGTTTATACTTTTTCCTTTTGTGCTCCATTTCTTGTTGCCACTCCTCCTATCACTCAATAGGTTTGTACCATCTGGAGTCAATTCCCTGCTCATCAGTGGTGGCTGTTTTGATTGGCTCTGTTGAGGAGTGCTGGAGTTTAAAGGGTTAGTTCACCCAAAAATGAAAATTCTGTCATTTATTACTCACCCTCATGACGTTTCACACCCGTAAGACATTCGTTAATCTTCAGAACACAAATTAAGATATTTTAGTTCCGTTAATTCCAAAATGATGGCCGATTTCAAAACACTGCTTCAGGAAGCTTCGGAGCTTTTGGCAATAAAATTGCCACACCCAAGTCTCAGCATTACTTTTCTTATACACAAATACAATCACTTTCTTTAACTTAATCATAACATACTTCAACAAACATTTCTTTCATTTTCTTTCAAAATTACTAACGCTTGACAGTTTTATTCATCAAAGCATATTGAGAGGATACAAATTTATTCATAGCATGATTAATCAAAGCCCTGATAAATGGAATAATACAACAAATAATAAATGAGATGATTAATAGGATCACACTTACAGGAATTAAGGCAGATACAAGCATTTGTTGCCATCCTGTGAGCCATGCTAAGAACCCACTCTGATCATCAACATCTCGTCCTTGTAATTCTTGAGCAATTCTAGTCATATTTTTTAAACCCTCTGAGATTAATTGGCCGTCTGCGTCATTCTCAGGGATATAGGTACAACAAGATGTTCCAACCATAACGCACACTCCTTCTCTCGCTGTAGTTAACTGATCTAAGACCAGCCTGTTTTGCAGGGCCATTAAAAGGAGCCTTCGAAGTTCCTGTTGACCATCAGCCAATGTGTCTCTTGTAGTATTGATGAATGAAATTAATTCATATCTTGTTACCTCTACTTCAACTGAACTTCAGCCAGAAAGGAAGCGTTTCTTTTTCTGTTTTATCATAACGTCAGGTTTTTGTGGTCTAATAACCATGGAATATTCTTTCAAAGTTACTAGAGCACTAGATCTTCCACTCCAATCTTTTGGGAGAGTAGTGTAGACTATATATATACACAACCAAAACCATTCTTTGATGGCTCTAGTTCCCCGTGAAGCAGGAGCACATCTGTGGCATTTTTGACCTGGCATAAGTGCACAATAACTAGAACATACGTCTTTAATAAAAGGATTAGCCAATCCATAAGCAATCGTAGTAGATACAGGATGTGGTGTTCCTCTACAACATGCAGTCACATTAAATTTTCCATAATTCAAAACGCAGTCCATACAACAAGGCATATCTTTTATCTCACAATGTTGGTATGTTCGATTACATTTACTTTCAGGAATTGCCTCCAGTCTCACTGTTCCAGTTTCTCTTTCCATACACATCAAGGAGTCTGGGATAGAGCCAATGGTTGTCACTTTAGCATGTACTTGCGTTGCAAGCATCATTATTCTGCTCTCTCCACAACTCCATATTGCGGTTTTATTTAGCCGTGCCAACATTCTGGTAATGCTGACAAATAGAGGGCATTCTAATTCTTCTTCTGTTATTGGTGATTTAACCTCTACATGTCACGGTGCACACAAGAACAAGATGGTAAGATCCAAGTGCAGTGATGTTTATTAAAGGGAACTCCAAACACGTAATCCAAGGAACAGGCAAGGGTCAAAATCACAGAAACAGTCCACAAAACAAAAGGCCAGAGAAACAAACGGTGCACGTAACAAATACAACAAACCACAACTGAGGACAGAAACAACTGAGATTAAATAGACAGACACTGATTACAAAATACATGACAGCTGGGTGTAATGATGTGATAAATGGATAATGAGTCCGGCAGTGCGTTATGGGTAGTGTAGTCAATGGGGTGAAAACAGTCCAGGGTGGAGTGCCCTCAAGTGGCTAATTCGGGCACTCTCACTGACGGTCGTGACATTACCCCCCCTCAAAGGAGCGGCTACCAGACGCTCCACCAGACAAAACAAAAACGAAAAACACAAACTCAGGAGGGAGGTGGACAGGAGGAGGATCAGGGGGAGGGATGGTGGGCCAGATCCAGGGTGCCCAACTGATAGCCAGGGCGGTGCTGGAGGAACTGACCAGGCTGGTTCCAGTGGTTCTGGAGTCCTGGCTGATTGCCAGGGTGGCGCTGGAGGAACTGACCAGGCTGGTTCCAGCGGGTCTGGAATCCTGGCTGATTGCCAGGGTGGTGCCGGAGGAACTGACCAGGCTGGTTCCAACGGTTCAGACGGCCTGGGCAGTGGCGGCAGGGCAGAAAGCCTGGGCGGCGGCGGCAGGGCAGAAGGCTTGGATGATGGCGGCAGGACAGAAGATCTGGGCGGTGGCAGGGCAGAAGGCTTGGACGGCGGCAGGGCAGTAGGCCAAGGGTGCTTCATGGCCATATCAGGGAGAGCGGGCAGCTCGGTAACGGTCTCCGTGGCCGTATCAGGGAGAGCGGAGGACTCAGGGACAGCAGCGGGCTCAGACTGGAACTGCTCAGGGACGGCAACGTGTTCAGACTGGGGCTGCTCTGGGACGGCAGCTGGCTCAGGCTGGGGCTGCTCTTGGACGGCAGCGTGCTCAGACTGGGGCTGCTCTGGGACGGCAGCTGGCTCAGGCTGGGGCTGCTCTTGGACGGCAGCGTGCTCAGACTGGGGCTGCTCTGGGACGGCAGCGTACTCAGACTGGGGCTGCTCTGGGACGGCAGCATGCTCAGACTGGGGCTGCTCTGGGACGGCAGCGTGCTCAGGCTGGGGCTGCTCTTGGACGGCAGCGGGCTCAGACTGGGGCTGCTCTGGGACGGCAGCGTGCTCAGACTGGGGCTGCTCTGGGACGGCAGCTGGCTCAGGCTGGGGCTGCTCTTGGACGGCAGCGTGCTCAGACTGGGGCTGCTCTGGGACGGCAGCGTGCTCAGACTGGGGCTGCTCTGGGACGGCAGCGTGCTCAGGCTGGGGCTGCTCTGGGACGGCAGCGTGCTCAGGCTGGGGCTGCTCTGGGACGGCAGCGTGCTCAGGCTGGGGCTGCTCTGGGACGGCAGCGTGCTCAGGCTGGGGCTGCTCTGGGACGGCAGCGGGCTCAGGCTGAGGCTGTTCTGAGAGCATCCTCCAGGCACGCAAGACCGCCAAAACATAGAACGTGAGGACAGCCCTCTTGGCTATCACCGGACTGATAGGGAGAGCATGCCGTACTGGAGCGGACTCACTGGCTGGAGCGGGCTCACTGGCTGGAGCGGACTCACTGGCTGGAGCGGGCTCACTGGCTGGAGCGGGCTCACTGGCTGGAGCGGGCTCACTGGCTGGAGCGGGCTCACTGGCTGGAGCGGGCTCTGTAGTAGACTCACTGGCTGGAGCGGGTTCTGTAGTAGACTCACTGGCTGGAGCGGGCTCTGTAGTAGACTCACTGGCTGGAGCGGGCTCTGTAGTAGACTCACTGGCTGGAGCGGACTCTGTAGTGGACTCACTGACTGGAGCGGGCTCTGGAGTGGACTCACTGGCTGGAGCGGGCTCTGGAATGGACTCACTGACTGAAGCGGGCTCTGGAGTGGACTCACTGGCTGGAGTGGACTCACTGACTGGAGCGGGCTCTGGAGTGGACTCACTGGCTGGAGCGGGCTCTGTAGTAGACTCACTGGCTGGAGCGGGCTCTGGAGTGGACTCACTGGCTGGAGCGGACTCTGGAATGGACTCACTGACTGAAGCGGGCTCTGGAGTGGACTCACTGGCTGGAGTGGACTCACTGGCTGGAGCGGGCTCTGGAGTGGACTCACTGGCTGGAGCGGGCTCTGTAGTAGACTCACTGGCTGGAGCGGGCTCTGTAGTAGACTCACTGACTGGAGCGGACTCTGTAGTGGACTCACTGACTGGAGCGGGCTCTGGAGTGGACTCACTGGCTGGAGCGGACTCTGGAATGGACTCACTGACTGAAGCGGGCTCTGGAGTGGACTCACTGGCTGGAGTGGACTCACTGGCTGGAGCGGGCTCTGGAGTGGACTCACTGGCTGGAGCGGGCTCTGTAGTAGACTCACTGGCTGGAGCGGGCTCTGTAGTAGACTCACTGACTGGAGCGGACTCTGTAGTGGACTCACTGACTGGAGCGGACTCACTGGCTGGAGCTGACTCACTGGCTGGAGCTGACTCACTGGCTGGAGCTGACTCACTGGCTGGAGCTGACTCACTGGCTGGAGCTGACTCACTGGCTGGAGCTGACTCACTGGCTGGAGCTGACTCCGGGCCTTGAAGGATGGAAGAAGCCTTCTTCCTTCTCCTCCTCCTCCCTTTACCGGAGTGAAGCTGAGGCTCAGCGCCCACCTCCCCTGTGCCTTCTGAAACGGATTCCTGGGCTGGAGCATGCAGACTGCCTGGTTGACTCGGTGAGGTCCATTCTCTCCGATGGCGGAGATATGCGGCAAATCTCCAGAAGTCTAAAATCCGTAGCCCTTCCATCTCACATTGAGGCAGAGGATCGTCAAGGCAGCAATTAAAGAAATCCTTTAAAGCTGCATCATTGTACCCCAGCCCCACCGCCATCGTCCAAAAGACCTTGGCGAAGCATCCTACCTCCCAGCCGTCCTGACGTTGGGCCGTCAAAGCCCGAACTTGAGCCATCCGCTCCCTCGTGGTGGCTGGCGGAGGAATCCGGAAGCTCATGCTGCTGGATCTGTTGTCTGGTGGTTTGTTCTGTCACGGTGCACACAAGAACAAGATGGTAAGATCCAAGTGCAGTGATGTTTATTAAAGGGAACTCCAAACACGTAATCCAAGGAACAGGCAAGGGTCAAAATCACAGAAACAGTCCACAAAACAAAAGGCCAGAGAAACAAACGGTGCACGTAACAAATACAACAAACCACAACTGAGGACAGAAACAACTGAGATTAAATAGACAGACACTGATTACAAAATACATGACAGCTGGGTGTAATGATGTGATAAATGGATAATGAGTCCGGCAGTGCGTTATGGGTAGTGTAGTCAATGGGGTGAAAACAGTCCAGGGTGGAGTGCCCTCAAGTGGCTAATTCGGGCACTCTCACTGACGGTCGTGACACTACATGTGGTCCAGAAGCACTATGTGGCATTTTTGTGCAAACATAACAGTCACTTGTTTTTCCTTCATATTTGGCAGTGTAGTTGGCTAATCACCACCACATATTACCTGCGAAAGCATGTGGTTCTTCTTCATAATGTACCCAAGTTTGATTACCAGTGTTAACAGCTTGTATATGAATAAATAAATTTGTGGTTACACTTTATTTTAGGTGTCATTGTTACAGTGTAAATATATATTTAAGTACTGAGTAATATTAATTAACAACATGTATTTACTATAGGGTTAGGGTAGGATTAGGGTTTGGTTGAGGGTTATTTGCATGTAATTATGCATAATTACTATGGTAAGTACATGTGACATATGTAACAAGGACACTGTAAAATAAAGTGTTACCAAATTTGTTAGCACGACCAGGTAAAAATTCAATTGAGCAATTATGGCTTGAGAGCTTCAACGTTAATTATTGCTGGTTCTGGATTAGCAATCTCTTTCCTCTTCTCCTCTTTGAACGTCTTGGTTCACCTTCCACATCAGCAAATGGGAATTCAAAAGAGAACACTTTTTTTTTCTTTGTAGAGAGGGGGAAAAAAAATTAAATGGTCAAATTTACTCAGTATTCCATGATCTAATTCACTCATCTCAATTACAATTAAGTAGGCTACAAATTAGGCAAAGTCCAGTACATTATAGTCAGACTAATTTTTTTATGTTGAAATAATGAAGATTTCTGTGCCACCCCAGACTGGTTGCTGGCCCCTGTCTGGCCATCTCTATAAAAAATGCTGGCTCTGCCACTGTGCATGGTGCTGACAAAGTCAGACATTGTTGGGAATTTCCAGTGAATTTCAACAGAAAAAAAAAAGAACACAGATTAACGATGACAATGTGGTTGCACAATCTGAGAAGACTCCAGGTTTCATGTATATGCTAACACTTGTTGCAGTTGCTCATTTTGAAAGTGAAAGTAAGAGTTAAACTGCACATTGCTATTTGTGTAATTAACTGAAGTGGATGTAAGTAAGCCATTAGGAATAACCAGAGAGATACTTAGAGGGACATTGTTGGGAATTTCCAGTGAATTTCATCAGGAAAAAAAAAAACAAAAAACAGAAATTAACAATGACTATGTTTACATGTGCACCATTTTTTGCAGTAAGATGTTTACATGATGTGACCATTACTCTTCACTCCAGTTTACATGCAATGTTTTTATTCTGATTATTCACTAATAAGTATGGTTCCCTGATCAATACGGTTCACTCGTATTGCGTAGCAGCATCCCAAGGCCCCTATGTTTCCGGGTGCGTGATGAGATATATACTCACCGGGGACCACTGCACCCTGAAGCACATGAGGTGGCAGGGTTGGCAGAATGCCCCCCTGAGGGCACAGAGGAGAAATGGGCACTGTATACTGAGGTGTTGACCACTTCTCCCCTGAGGGGACTACCCTCAAAGTTCTGACACCACTGGTGTCAGGACCTCTTCCCCGCCCCTCTCCGTGTCCCAACCAGTTCCGCAAACACAAGTGAGTGAGGTGGTGAGCTCTCAACATCTTCTGCCTCGATGCTTTCAACATCCAAGTCCTCAGAGCAGGACATCTGCAGCACCGGTGCCTCACTTGGTGTGAAAGTAACCACAAAGAGTGCTTCCTGACACTGAGGAAAGGCACCCAGATGCCTCTACACCCTTAAATGGTCTGCCTTCTCCGACTGGTGTGCAGTACGGAATGAAGACCCCACTGGTGTTTTCTTTCCTGCAGGAGCTGCTGGAAAAAAGGCGCACCCCTTACACGCTCAAAGTTTACAGGGCAGCCATAGCAGCGAACCATGCTTTAAAGGTGCCGAAGAACGTGTTTTCAAAAGATGTAATATAAGTCTAAGGTGTCCCCTGAATGTGTCTGTGAAGTTTCAGCTCAAAATACCCCATAGATTTTTTTTAATTCATTTTTTTAACTGCCTATTTTGGGGCATCATTATAAATGCGCCGATTTAGGCTGCGGCCCCTTTAAATTCTCGTGCTCCCCCGCCCCCAGAGCGCGCACTTGCCTTAAACAGCATAAACAAAGTTCACACAGCTAATATAACCCTCAAAATGGATCTTTACAAAGTGTTCGTCATGCAGCATGTCTAATCGCGTAAGTACAGTGTTTATTTTGATGTTTACATTTGATTCTGAATGAGTTTGAGGCTGTGCTCCTTGGCTAATGGCTAATGCTACACTGTTGGAGAGATTTATAAAGAATGAAGTTGTGTTTATGAATTATACAGACTGCAAGTGTTTAATAATGAAAATAACGACAGTCTTGTCTCCGTGAATACAGTAAGAAACGATGGTAACTTTAACCACATTTAACAGTACATCAGCAACATGCTAACGAAACATTAAGAAAGACAATTTACAAATATCACTAAAAATATCATGTTATCATGAATCATGTCAGTTATTATTGCTCCATCTGCCATTTTTCGCTATTGTTCTTGCTTGCTTACCTAGTCTGATGATTCAGCTGTGCACAGATCCAGATGTTAATACTGCCTGCCCTTGTCTAATGCCTTGAACATGAGCTGGCATATGCAAATATTGGGGGCGTACATATTAATGATCCCGACTGTTACATAACAGTCGGTGTTATGTTGAGATTCGCCTGTTTTTCTGAGGTCTTTTAAACAAATGAGATTTATATAAGAAGGAGTAAAAAATGGAGTTTGAGACTCACTGTATGTCATTTCCATGTACTGAACTCTTGTTATTCAACTATGCCAAGGTAAATTCAATTTTTGATTCTAGGGGGGGATTTTTGATTCTTGAAGGGGACCATAATACCCGCCTCACCTTGCCCCCTTATTATTCCAACTTGGGACCTGTCGACAGGACCCCGAGGGGCCCACACTATGAGCCGCTTCAGTCGGTGGAGTACCGGCCCTTCTTGCTGAAGACTGCCCTCCTGCTGGCCCTAGCATCTGTCAAGTGAGTGGAAGACCTTGAGTTTGGGCCAAACGACTGTAAAGTCGTCCTCAAACCAAGACATGAATGTGTGCGTAAGGTGCTCTCCACTCCGTTCAGAGCACAGGTCATTACGCTCTCCATTCTTCCTCCGTCCGAGAACGAGCGAGAGTTGCACTTACTCTGGCATGTATCAGGCATGTTAACACCTTAATCTCATTATTACTGCTCTGAACAAAGTGAGCATGTGCTTGGTTCTACACTAATGCCATGTGTTGTTTGCACAACTTCATGAATGAACTCTGTGACATTATTTTGAAGTTTTTTCCTTTTCCGACTCATTAAACTCTGTCAACACAACTCACTGCACAGTCTTTGCTCCGTATCTTCATCCAGACGAAGAACACAATGGCAGGGTAGACAAACCCGGCATTGTGATGTTCATCACAGTGCTGAAAAATATCCAGTTCGTCCATAAAAAAGTATTTTGAATTTGATGTGAGTAGATTAAAACAATGGCAGGTAACATGCATACTGTATGCCTCGGAGTTTGGTATAACTATACTTATTAGAGAATAATCAGAATAATGAACACTGTATGTCAACTGGAGTCTTACTGTATGTCTTACTGCGATTAAGACCTTACTTTGATTATTAAAAATAATTGCATATATACACATGTAAACATAGTGATTGACAATGTGGTTGGACATTCTGGGAAGACTCCACGTTTCTTGTATATACTGGCAGTTGCTCATTTTGAAAGTGAAAGTAACCAAGAGTTAAACTGCACATGGCTTTTGCCAATAAAAGTGGATGTAAGTCAGCCACAAAAATAACCACAAAGATACTGAAAGAACAGGGACATCCCCTAACTTACTTTTGACTAATTGGCCTTAAGAGGCTGGACTAAAGGTGTGTCTAAGATATACAGATATAATGTCAGAAAACTACAACATGTGTATGACTCAGATCAAGCTACTGAAGTTAAGTAAAGCAAAAGGGTAAGTGACGTTCCTTCATCCATGGGGTTTTGGTTAGTGAATAGAAAATATTTGCTCAGGTTAAAAGCTATTACACATAAAGAGTCACTATAAGCCACATATACATGTATTTGTGTGTGTACATGTTTTTCTATCCCGGTGGGGACTTGAATGCACACAGACTCATAGGGACTCATGTCACCGTGGGGACCTAAATTGAGGAAATGAGGAAACAAGCTTATTAATCATACAGAATATTTATTTTTATTTATTTATTTTAATGTGATGGGTGGGTTTAGGGGTAGGGTTACTGTAAGGGGATATAATATACAGTTTGTACAATATAAAAATCATTACTTCTATGGAAAGTCCCCACAAGGATAGCAAACCAGACGTGTGTGTGTATGTGTAAGAGTGGGCATGAGTGATCTCTACACCCTGACATGTCGTGATAAAGTTTATGGCCTTGTATTGTTACAGCTTAAAATGATCTTCTTCATCAGCTAAACCCAGAGAGTTTTTAGACCAGAGGAGTTTGCATTTGGGCTAATATGGTAGATGAACACAAATAAAACATACAACATTTTATATCTCAATCAGTGTTTTTGTGTAATTTGTGGAGAATGTGTGTATGTGTGCATTATGTGAGTGTGGATGAATGGTGTGGGTTTTATTGGAATGTTTGTGTGTATAAGTTAGTATATTCTGCTGCTTTTGTCTGTTTCTCTATCCACATGTGTATGTGTGCACAGAAAGTTCCCCAAAACAGAAAAAGGAAAAGCTGCTCAGTGCAGAATTACTCTATTGTGTACTGTTGAATTACTGGAATATTTTTCAACCCATCTTAACTTTCTACTTCTAGTACACTGCAGTTACTTAAAGGATTTTAAATGTGTGTATCTGTTGGACAGCTGTATTCTCCAGTGATCATGGACAAACCAGTATGCTTGATTGACACGGAGTCAGATGGGAAGCTGTGTGTGCAGCAGTCAGCTCTACAGATCCTGCAGCAGATCCAGCAGCCAGTGGTGGTGGTGGCCGTGGTGGGTCTCTACCGCACCGGGAAGTCCTACCTGATGAATCGCCTCGCAGGAAAACAAACAGGTTAGAAATACACAGGCAGTCCTGATAGTGTCCAAAAGCTTAAAGGTGCCCTGGAATTGCCCATGCACTGAATCGGCGTATTTTTAATAACGCCCCAAAATAGGCAGTTAAAATATTGTATAATAAAAAAATATATGAGGTATTTTGAGCTGAAACTTCACTCTGGGGACACCTTAGACTTATATTACATCTTGTGAAATTGAGTTCTAGGGCACCTTTAAGAGAAACATCATTCAGTTACATGCATACAAGTAGGGATGGATGATTATGACCTAAAATCACAATCTTAATTAATTGAACATTTTAAACACATTTCTTGAAATTATGCCTCCTTTTCTCGAAACTCTAAACACAAATCCATAACTTCTCACCCAATTCCCCAAACTTCCTATTTTTAGGTCAAAATGAAACTCTCCACTCACAACCTTTCAATCTAGGTGAAAAACCAAACTTTGCCCTCAGACATGACACACAAGCTTTAAAACATACACACACACACACACACACACACTACAACAAAGTCTTAAACACTGGTGAGATAAATTCAAAACAATACTACAAAAAATGGTAATAAGTTATGTTTCTTGGTTCTCCCTCTTAAAAAATATTTTTACATGATAAACACAACAAAAGACACAAATGTATACATTTGGACATTTTATTTATTCCTTAATATACTGTACAGTACAATACACCAAACAACAACAACAGCAACAAAAATATATATATATATACTGCCCCACTCCAGCATCCCGTCTTTGGTCCAAACCGGCAAGCCTTAAAACACATACAATTGACAAAGTTTAGTGAAGACAAGTAAAAGTGATCTCACTTCAGGGCTCACCACTCGTGCGCCATCTGTGTGTGTTGGCTCGCTGTTTGCCTCCATGTTGCTTCCATGCCGCTGACTGGACAGGGCTGAGTCATGTGACTACATGCGGTAGTATGTTTTTAAGGGGAAAGTATTAACAAGATTAAAAAACCTGTTAATATTTTCAGATACCTGAAAAATGTTCTAAATTTACTTTTTGATTAATTGTCCAGCCCTACATGCAAGTCATTTTTTTGTGTGCCATTTTTAGGGTTTGCATTGGGCAGCACCATTGAGTCCAAGACGAAGGGCATCTGGATGTGGTGTGTGGATCACCCCACTAAAGCAGGAACCACTCTGGTGCTGCTGGACACTGAGGGACTCGGAGACGTGGACAAGGTGACTGCCAAATTAGTTTCATCATATATTATCTGTCTGTCTATTTATTTATGTATCCATTCAAACAGAATTTTGATTCCATAAACTGCTGGAGAGTCTTCTGTGTCAATGCAAGTTGGACCCGGAATGCTACAAAATTTGATCCTAGGACCACAACCTATTAACATTACAATCCCAGAATGTTTGAACAAGAATCAGAGCTTGAACAGAGATTGTGGGAATTAATGTAGTGATGACTTTAGTTATAGTTCAACTATTTAGCCGAGGGGAGAAAAAAGAGAAAGTCTGTATACAGAAAAAGATGCAGGAGCAACTCTCCATCCACAGTTCAGATGGAAATGAACTGTGGTGTATGATATTAGTGATAAAGCCAACATGAAAATCAATCTTCAGGAATCTTCAGGATCTTTAATATCATATTGTACACCAATCTCACATTCACAGATCATTCTTAAGAGCACCATTCAATAAAATCTCAGGCAATTGTGTGTCTTCTATTATGGGTTGTGGTCTCATGTCAAATCAACATATCCTATATCCTCAGGGGGACTCAAAGCATGACACCAAGATCTTCTCTCTGGCCGTCCTTCTGAGTAGCACTCTAGTGCTGAACAGCCGAGGAACTATTGACAACAAGGCCATAGAGGAACTGCAGTATCCTTCTGATCATAATTTCAATTTCATTGTCACTATAGAAATATTCTTCACTGATATAAAATTATATGTTGAATTTACTTAAAAAGCGTGATGCAAAAATGGTGCATGTATATTTTAAGTAAATTCAACTTTAAATATTTTTTTCTAAAACTAACAAGAAAACGTAGTGCTGTCAATTGATTAAAAAACATGTTTTCTGTAATTGCGATAAATCACGATTAAAAACATTGGAGTTTTTAATATTTTTATACTGTAATAATTTCACAGTTCCAAAATAATGTAGAAACAACTAGACAGTTTATTTTATATATTTGTTTAATGGGATCTTTTTTTATGAATGAAGACCAGTATCACTGATATTAATACTGGTACTGATGTCTCTATGAAATATTTGCATGCGCTAACGCACTAATTTTGACAGCACTAATACATAAATATATGAGTTTGATAATAATGACCATGCATCTGCCGCATACTATGTTGCCGGGATTAAGCAACAAGTGAAGTCAAAATTCCTCTATGATTGTTTAATTTAGAGCTTGCAGATTATATTTCAAAAGGTTTTTCATGCATTTAAATTACAAAGACTCAATGTCATTGTGGCCTTCATATATATATATATATATATATATATATATATATATATATAACAACTCTGTTCTCTTTCGAGATTACTGATTTTATATATAGTCCCTGGCTCATAGTGAATCTATAACTGTTCTTTAACTCAGACTAAACAGATATGTCACTGAGTTAACAGAATACATCAAGATCAAATCACCTGATGAAGTTGTAGACGATTCAGAGTTTGTGAAGTTCTTCCCCAAATTCATCTGGGCTGTGAGGGACTTCACTCTGCAGCTAAACATCAATGGCCAAGACGTAACAGAGGATAAATATCTAGAGTTTGCTCTGAGGCTAAAATTAGGTAATATTTAAAGCCTGAACTTTTATTTAATTAACTGCTTTATCACATTGTGCAGCTTGATTATGGATATTTGCTTAATCTTTCCGTGAGCAAGCAAAACCTAGCCAGGTCCAATAACAGATTTTTAGCTTCCTGTGTTTACCTACAGTGATATCAAAAGTCACTTATCATTAACATCAATTTGATACTTATAGTTTCTTTTATTTTAAACATTTAATTTTGTACACTGTGTGTATCATTTGACTGAATGGAATCTTTGTGTTGTTCTCTTGAAGGTAACTCAAGTCATGTGAATAAATACAACCTTCCAAGAGAGTGCATTCGTAAATATTTCCCATCACGGAAATGTTTCACCTTCCCATTCCCAACTCATCCAGACAATGTCTCTTATCTGGAGACTCTGGACCCAGCTGAGATTTCAAAAAAATTCTTCGAGGTCACTGATCGTTTCTGCCAGTTTATCTTTGACCAGAGCCAAGTGAAAAATCTGAAAGATGGACACACAGTCACCGGCAGAGGTAAGTCAGTAAGCCTCTTAATGTTTTGGACTGTGAGTTTTGTTTTATGGTGGGCAGTGTTTCCTGTTTTTGTACATTTTATTCACAAACATCTTCATGACATGATGCTTGAAAAATATAAAACAGCTTCAGGAATGAAGCCACTATGTTAACCAGATCACCTGCCATTTGTCACTCTGTAAGCAGCCAGCATAATTTTATTTTTTCCTTTTTTAATTCCTTGTTTTTGATTCCTCTACCTTACTAAAGTTTTGGGTCATCTTGCGAAAATGTACGTGGACACCATCTCCAGTGGGGCTGTGCCATGTCTGGAGAATGCTGTGATCGCCATGTCAATGATTGAGAATGAAGCTGCATTGCAGGAGGGGCTTGAGGTTTACCAGAGTGGAATGGAGAAGCTCAAGAACTCCTTTCCCCTGGAACTGAATGAAATCACCTCTGAACACCAGAGTTTCAGCCTCATGGCAACACAAACCTTCATGAAACGCTCCTTCAGGGACCATGATGGGAAGTACTTGACATCTTTAGAGGTAGGTGGAAGTTTCCATACCAAATTATACCATGGTTTGTTTGAATATTTCATTCTGATTGGCTGGAAGGTGTGCAATAAAACCGTTTAATGAGGCTCCGGCGTAGGTCCGACGCAGAAGTATAAATCAGCCTTAAGGGATAAAGTTGTCATAGGAACATTTCAGACATTGATCGTGACATTTGTTAAAGTTTACAAATGGAACCTGAAATGACTTTGGACAAAGCGGTCCAGATCGCGCAGCTGTCTGAGCTCATTAAGACCCAAGAGGAAAGGAGCCATAGACAGCGTGCACTGTAATCGCACATACAGAGAGAATAATTGCCCCGCACGTAATAAGCGATGCAGGAGATGCAATAAACTGGGACATTTTGCCACTGCATGTAAAACGAAAAATTTCAAAGAGCTGGTAGTGTGACACTGAGACACGTGAAACATTTTTCCTCGGGTCTGTAATGAATGAGTTTGCTTCTGAGGACAGGTGGTGCATTACTCTGCCTATACAGGGCAAATCACTCAAGTTCAAAATTCATACTGGGGCTGACATCACCATCATGTCTCACTATACATATGAGATCTTACAAGGGTGCCCTCCCCTGAACAAAAGCAGTATAAACATGAGAAGTCCTGGGGGAAAAGTGAGCTGAATGGGAAAAAATTCCTAACAAATACTCAAAGTAAAGGGAAAATTGTTTTGTTGTAGATGGGCCATTTGCTAACAATTTGCTCTGTCGAACCACTGCTTGTAAGATGGGCCTAGTACAGAGAGTGGATGAAATTACAGACTATGATGATATCTATTGAGACATTGGCTTGCTCAAATGTGAACCAGTGAAAGTTGAACTTAAGTCAGATGCCACTCCTTATAGTCTGGCCAGACCTCGTAGAATTCCCTTTCCCCTGTTTTCTAAGGTAGAAAATGAGCTTAAGCACATGCAGTCCATAGGGAAGTCACTGAACCAATGGAATGGTGTGCCCAATGGTGACCTTAGTAAAAAAGTTCTTTCAGGATTTGTGTTGACCTCAAGCATTTGAATATGGCTGTAAAATGTGAGTGGTTTATTCTCCCAACATTAGAAGATATTGCCCCCAAACTCTCAGGAGCCTATGTGTTTTCTACTCTGAACACATCCTCAGGGTTTTGGCAAATCTCTTTGGACCCAAGCTGTGTGTAGTTGACCACATTCATAACTCCAGTAGGACAGTTCTGTTTTAATAGACTACCATTTGGGGTTACTTCAGCACCTAAAATTTTCCAAAAAGAAATGAGTACACTTCTAACTGGACACAAAGGCACTGTAGTTGTCATGGATGACATGGATGACCAAAACAACCATGACGAGAATCTTGAGGCTGTTCTGAGAACTATTAGAGAGTGAGGTCTGAGACCTGAACCATGATAAATGTCACTTTAATCTGTGCTGCAGTATTTTGGCCACACAATCGGTCAGGACCAAATCAAGCCTGATGCAACCAAGGTGAAAGCAATCACTGATATGCCTAGTCCCACTAATTTGACAGCGCTTAGACAAATTCTGAGAATGATTAATTATTTAGGAAAATTTGTGCCAGAGCTTTACACAGAAGCTCCAGCCAGACACAGCTTTGCTGAAGAAGGATGCAGTCTGGCTTTGGACAGTCCACGAGCAGTCTCTGTGCAAAGTAAAGTGCAAGTTAGCCACAGCTCCCGCTCTCGCATATTACGATCCTGCGAAACCCACTATAGTCAGTGCAGATGCCAGTAGTTTTGGGTTAGGAGCTGCCTTGCTCCAAGTTCATGGTGATGCAATACTTGCAGTCGCATTCGGTTCCAGAACCTTGATTGAAGCAGAGTGCAGATACTCTCAAATTGAAAAGGAGTGCCTGGCAGGTGTGTGGGCATGGTAGCGGTTCACCCGCTACCTTCAATGCTTGGATGAATTTTGCCTGCAAACAGACCACAAACGTTTGGTCCCAATCATTAACTCCGATGATATTGATCGTGCCCTATTACGATGTCAGCAGTTACTAATGCGCCTTATGCTCTTCAATGTGAAAGCAGTGCATTTCCCTGGTAAATGTTTGGTGGTGGCAGACACACTTTCTCAGAATCCTCTGAGAGGGCACTGCTGCTCAGAGATGGATGATGAGGTGAAGGCATATGTTGAAGCAGTCATCACATCTAAAGAGGTGTCACAATCAAAGCTGGGTGTCATTAGAGAGGCCACAGAGGAAGATGCAGATCTCCAGGCAGTGATAAGCTTTCTCAGCAAGGGTTGGCCAAAGCATATACCCTTCCAGCTGAGTGGCTATCATACTGCTAACGCTTCCTTGTCTGTTGTCAATGTACTTTGTACGAGGATAGGATTGTCATTCCTCGATGAGGGAGGAGGTGTTAAGTCATGAAGGCCATCAAGGTCTCTCCAAGTGCCGTCAGAGGGCAAAGATGTCAGTTTAGCGGCCTGCAATAGGTAATGACATTAACAGGAGTGTCTCAATGTACACCTTTTGTAGGGCCCACAAACCCACGCAAACGAAAGAACCTAGTGCAAAATTGCAGCAGATTTATGCAAGTTGAATGGTGAAACTTACTTGATAGTTGTAGACTATTACTTGAATGACATCAAAAATAGCCCACCTTCAGACACCATCCAGGTTTCAAGTTATCAGCAGACTGAAGTGTATGTTTGTAAGATGGAGAATTCCCAGGGAGCTTGTATCTAGTTAATCTCTGCTGAATTTCAGCAGTTCTGTACAGGGTACGATTTTCACCACGCAACCTCAAGTCCTCATTTCCCCCAAGCCAATGGAGCTGCAGAGAAAGCAGTTCAAACTGCAAAACGGATTCTCAGCCTACCTGACCCTCAGATGGCACTGATGTGCTACCGGGCAAAGCCCAGCCCAGATAATAACAGGTTGACAAATCAGAACCAACCTGCTAATGCTTAAGGAAAAACACCAACCTGAACCCATTGATTACAAAGCAGTGGTGTGGAAGGATAAGGCGCAAAGGAATCCTAAAAGTTCTTCTAGTTCTTCTATGATCGGAGACACTCTGCTCATGTTTTATCAGAACTCCAACCTGGGGAAAAAGTTGTTGTTAAACTGGACAGTGAGAAAGGCTAGAAAACACCAGTTGTGATGCTGAATAAAACTGAAACAAGATCTTACATGGTGCAAGGATTCAGGCCCTCCTAGTACAGAAACTGAACATTGAAATACTCCTGTGGTTGCTCCTGATGCACCTATGAAGGCACCACCAGTTATAACTTCCAGTGGAAGAGTTGTGAGAACACCAAAATATTATTTAGGCTAAAATCAGTTTTACCTGGAAAATAGTGGCTCAGGAGGTAGAGAAATTCACTAAGAATCAAAAGTGTCCTGGTTCAAACGCTCGTGCATCCTGGCTATATGTCAAGTGCCCTTAGGTAAGACACTGAATCCCTGCTTGTTCCCAGTGGTTGGGATGGTAGCCTCCACTACTGATAGGAGGCCACTGTTAGAAAATGTGCAAAAGAACTCAAACAATGAGCATTAAGCATCCTTCCTGTTTTTCTGTGTGCTGTTTTAGGAAGCCATCAGTCGTCAGTTTGATGAGTATCTCTGGGACAATGAGAAGGCTTCGGAGGCAAAATGTGAAAGTCTTATGTCAGTTCTCTCTGACCCAATGACAGAAAGAATCAATCAAGGATTTTATGCCAAACCTGGTGGTTACAATCTCTTCTGTCAGGACCTGAAGGACATTGTGAATCAATACAATACACTGGCCTGCAAAGAAGTCAAGGTTATAAATGTTTCATTATATAGAACAATGCTATAATTATGACAATAATATTTCCAATATTATTTATTGTTAAAATGCAGCAAAGCCATAATTATACAATAACAATATTATGGTATATATTTTGAATGTGAAGTGATAGCACTAAGTGTCTTCAGTTCTTAATATTTTTTAACATCATGCTTAGTCTTTCCTTGTATGTCCTCATAGATTGCTGAGGTGTTGGAGAAGTTTCTACAGGAAAAGGCTGCAGTGACCACAGCCATTAAGCAAGCTGATGATAAAATAACTGAAAATGAAAGAAGAATTTGTGGTAAAAGCGTGTTTTCCATATAATAGACATTGTTTTTTTAATAAAATATGCTCTTTTAAGGAAAAACAGCTTGCTATATAAAGGGGATGAGAATGATGCCCAGGGGTGTAGTGGACAGGCATGCAGGACACGCACTATGCCGCTATACTGCCGCTACTGAACATGATGCGGATCTGACGCGCATCTCATTTTCTCATTTTCAAGTCTTTAAGTTTGTTTAAGAAGTTATTTAACTTAATTTAAGACTGCTCTTATGAGGATAGTCGACAAAACGGGCATTCTGGCGTAATTCTGTGTGTTATTGTTTATTCAAGCACGAAAGAGAACTTGATACTGGCGCACATTTTTCTGTGCATAGTGTGTCACACAGACACGACATTCACAGACAGCGCATTCTTGTTTGCCTTGTCGCGCTTGAATGGATATTTGCATGAATAAGAGCGTGATTATTTAATGTAACACTAGCCAAAGGATGACAGAAAATGGATGCTGTGTTAATTTCATTAAATATTTTTAAAGTGTTAAACTGGACTAAATTAATCATGTGATAATGCATTAATTACACCGTAGAGTTAGACATAAATCTATGTTAGATTTGTCTCCTTCATTGGACTCTTGTCTCTTCTCCATCTTATATTTCCTTCAACCACTTCTTTTTTGGCTGACCAGAGGAGAGAGAGAGGGCAGTCCTTCTGGAACAGGCAAATAAAGCCCAGGAACAGAAACAGCGTCAACTGGAGGAGAAGATGGAGACTGAACAACAGAATAATGAACAGAGGGTGAGACAGGTCACACAAAGCATGGAACAGGAGATGTCGCGCCAACAACAGGAGACAAAGCGTGCAATGGAGAGTAAGATGAGGGAGCAGGCTGCCCTGATGGAGAATGGCTTTCAGGAGAAAGCTAACATGATGTCCTGGGAGATAAACGAGTTGAAGAGAAAGAATGCAGATGTAGAGGAGACAATGTCGAGAAAGTATGCACAAATGATAGCAGATCAGCAGCGAATAAATGAACAGAACATGGAAGTGCTGAGGCAGCAACACATACAGCAGATTCAAGCAATTAATAGCAGACCCAGACCTCAATCTCAATCATCTTGTTCTTTACAGTGAAATGTGTTGAAAGATGTAGTTGCTTTTATTCATAATTACTAGAATCTCACTAAATTTGATGTGACTTTTTGTTGTTTTGCAATCATAACTACAAACTTATATCACAGTTGTTTCAAGTTCTGCATTTTATCAATTCAGAATGGTAATGTTTGATCACCCATTTATGTAAATTACTTACTTTTCCACATGGAAAATTGAAAGCAGTTTCATTTCATTTCATTTGCATCTTTCTTTTATTGTAGTTGTCCTTTTTGTTTTTCTATGCTGATGATATCATTGCCTTCTGTAATAAAAAACATGATTCAAGGAAAACTATTCAAAATAAATGTTATTTACACAGGCGGATGTGTGATATAATGCGTGGATGTATATGGATGTAGTATTGCAACAAAATTTCTATTTTTTAATTAGTTATGCTAATTAAACAGCATTTGTAGCAGTGTCATTTTACAAAATAATTATAATCTTTACAAACATATATCTTGGTTAGTGAGGCACATACAACGTAAGTGAATGAGATCAAATATTGAAGTCCACAGGGTCAAGCCATCAAACACTGAACTGGACTGTTCTATAAAGTATGAACACAAAGAGGTCTGAGACCACATTCCTACTTTAGTGGACCAAAAAAGGTCCTCTTTCAGGGACAGGGACAGTGTGAACATAAAGATAATTTTTTCACTTGGTTCACTTCCACTTAAAGGTGTTGAGTTCTTTTAAAGAAGTTTGTTTGAAAAGAACCAAACCCAGTTCACTTAAAGTAAACCAGCCTGAAAGAGACCTTAGTGTTGTGGTGTTCAAAATATAGTCAGGGTTTCCACAGGGACCTAAAAATATTAGGCCTTAAAAAGTCTTAAATTTGCTGAAGTATTATGTTCTAGGTCTAAAATAGTTTTAAACAGGTCTTAATTTTCCTGCGTCCATGTAATGCTAGCTATAAAGCTCATTGAAATGGTCCTGCAGTGCTTTATGTATATATATATATATATATATATATATATATTTTTTTTTTTTTTTATTTAATGGTTTAGTTCTTTCTTTTGCTAGTACAAATATAATTTGCTGTATTACAACTACAAATGAGACCAACATGCAACTTATATTGCAGCCAGTCAGCTTTCGTGTTTGGTCCCCAGGCCAAAACTGGTCCACAATTTCCTTGGGCCCAGATGTCGCACACACCCTGTCAAATTACTTATTTATTGATATGGCATTGAAAATATTGATAAGACAGATCTGGCTGTGAGTTGCAGCGGACTTGACGGTGTTTGCAGCGGAGATCGTCCTAAGAGAACTTCCTGCCTCAGCTGTCTGCCGTCATCCCTGTGCTCTTAAGCACATCTGAAAGAGCTTTTTATTTCTAAAAAGAACAACACGGATGTGACACTGCGTCTTTTTAAAGATGTCATTCTGCCTGTGTGTTTCTGGGTGTGGTCATTTTCTACATTGCCTCTGTCATGGAAATTCCCCATATTAATCTGACTTCACCACTGACAATTCGAACAACCTCCAGTTGTCAATGAAATAAAATACAATACTACAGTACCAATACGGGTAATTCCCGTCCTGAATATAATACAATATAATATTACAGTATCTCGAGGTAATTCCCTTCTGGAATACTTCTAATGCATTTCCAATACTTCGAGGTAATTCCCCTCCTGAAGTAAGGTGATGGCGTCCCGTCAAGAAGCTACTATCACTACCTCGATCACACATGAGCACACAGGTCTTTAGCATCTATACACTCTCACCGTCCTTCTCAGGTGTACGCTGGTCTGACACAGGATCATTAATACTAACTCAGAGTATTACAGCCTCAGCCCGAGGGCGACTCTATAGTCTTCCAACACTATCACTGTCTCTGCTGTGGTCTTTTGAGAGTAGAAGCTTTAGCTGTACAGCATATACCTGACACGACTTCCAAGTTGCTCTTTGCAGAAATTAAGTTTTATTTACGGCCGGGCGGTCACTTGTCACAACAACAGAGTGAGTCTCAATGAATAGAAAGATACATGCACATTTAAGTCTTACAGTTGAGTAAAAATCAATGTTACTCAAGTCTACACAGTTAACCAGGTAGGTCAGCAGAAAGTTAAATTGTGCATAGTAGGAAGTAAGGAATATTTGTTATTGGTATAGAAAGTATGTGTATAAATACATAAAATCAAAATTATGCTTGCATGGAGGTTAGTTATTAAATAAGCCTCACCACTAGGGGTGCTATGACTTATGTGTGTGGCTGTGTTGATGACATGCTTTATAGTAGATAAGAAGACATTGCTGTCATCTGAAAAGTAATAAATGTGGGCGTTCCTCTTTTTGTGTAATCTTATTAAACTGTATAGTATTTTAGCTCATCCATAATATTTGTGATGTTGATGAAAGTAAAGTGTTCCTTGATATATTTTAGTGGTTATTTGTGAAACATGTAGAAAGGTATTGGCTGACATGTTTAGTCACTTTTGTGTATTTTTAAAGATGTATAACATTAAAAAGTAGATGAAAGTATTATTTAAATAAGTCATAGCTATTGGCGCAGTAGTAGTTTGAAGTTGGGTAATGTTAGATAGAGAAACAAGTAAGTAGTTTTGGGTGGGGGATCTGTTATGGTGGGGTTTTTAATGAAGGGATAATTAGGTCAAGCAACATTTTGTAATTTCTCATCTATTATTTAGCAGAGATTATGTGTGTATTGTGCATTTCGAAGGTATTTGTCCTCACAAAATGTTTATCATTTGCATGTGGAGTCATAGGCTGGCGGGAGGCATTGTAGGCCTACGGCGTCAAGAGCACGAGAGCACAAAAGTGTTGTTTTGTCTGTGGTGTTGCTCAAAATGACCCAATATTTGAAGGTTACGGGGGAAAAACAGAAACAGTTCGTATACACAGGTGATTATGTGTTAAGACTGGCCTCATATAAACTGAGGGATATGTACGCAGTGAGCATAACATTCTGATGACGTCGCCAGGTAGTCGTTGTTTGGTCAGTATGACGCTGTCTCGGTGAAGTTACGTCGATCTAACGAATGATTTCCGGTACTGGTACATTTTCAGTTTTGCAAGATAGTTTCCCAACTGAAGCCGGGTGCACACTGTGTGTCGAGTTATCTGGGAACTTTGCACATTAACATCTGCTTCTAACTCAAATAAAGCATCAGCCAACTACAGGGGACACAGAGAACAAATCCAGAATCACTTTTCAGTTCTTGTATTTGGCAGTTTAGACAATAGTTTCAATTAGGCTCAAGTAGATTCAATTAGGTTGATAACCTTAAAAGTGAAAAAAAAAGAAAAAAAAAAAAAGGATACATCATTACTTCTGATGAAATGCTAACAAATGTGAACAAATACAATTGGTCCCACTTTATATTAAGTGGCCTTAACTACTATGTACTTACATCAAAAAATAAGTACAATGTACTTATTGGGTTCATATTGAATTGCAAAACACATTTGCAACTATTGAAGTGGGAGACGGGTAAGGTAAGGTTAGGGAAAGCTTTGGTGGTATGGGTAGGTTTAAGGGTAGGGGTAAGGGTTAAGGAATGGGTCAACAGTGTAATTATCAATGTAATTACAGAAATTAATTACAGATGTAATTACATGCAAATGTTTTTAAAATATAAGTACAATGTAGAAACATGTATGTACACAATAAGTGCATTGTATCAAATGATTAATTTAAATGTAAGTACATAGTAGTTAAGGCCACTTAATATAAAGTGGGTCCATACAATTTAAATAAACTTTACCATTCACAATTGTCTCGGTTTGTTCATTTACATATTTAGCTTTATTTCCTTTCCTTATGCAAGCATAACATTAATAACATTTTATATGAACAGTTTAAGCAAATGATGCGTTTCCCGTTTTGTGCGTCACTCACAGTCTTTTAACTTTTCAGCACGCATCATCCTCATACAGATACAGAAAGTGATTGTGCATCTTATCCGCGTTATCTCACCGAAACAATCGCATCTCCAACTTTTCTGCACTCTAGCTCTGTGTGCATGCACCTGCCATGTGAGTTTCACTTTCTTTCGTATTCACTCGGCACTCTCCGCCGCTCTTCGTCATGCTCCGCCATTCGGCATTCTCAGGAAGTCGGTTTGAATTCAGCTCCTTCGTTTCACTTATTTTCTTTGACAGTGCAGCGATCACATACACAAATCTGCCTTTTAGCTTCACAGTGTTTGGCTGGAAGAAAGAGAAATATCTCCCAAACTTGCACCTGCCATCTTGGAGCAAGCAATACAAGGATCTGTAAAAAGTGATCTGATTGAGAACTTTTTGAAGTGTGTCGTGTTAGAGAGCAGCAGAACAGACTTCTGTAGTGCAGACCAGGAGGAATTGATCGAGATCTTAGACAAGTACAGTTGTAGGAGAATTCCAACACAAGAAAACTTCAAGTAAATTTCACAAGAATGGCACACAAGACTCTCATTCAAGAGCCTGATTGTGTTCTTGAACAGCAGACGAGTGTTGGACCTCTGAGGAAACTGAAGATGTATATTGTGCACTACAACCTACAGTGAGGAAAACTGTGTGATCTCTCAAATTCCCTGAAATGATGAATACACACCGAAAGGACATAATGCTTGTGTCTGTGCGTAGTCTGCATGCTGTATAAGCGTAGTTTTACAATACCCTATAGACTTATGGGAAGTGTAGTCCCAAACCCATACATCACCCTGTTAAATCATCATCTCATGTGGATGACGGGTGTCTGAGCTTGATCATCAATAGCTGGGAAACTGTTTTTAGAAATGGCCAATGTTTCAGGAAACCAGACCAAACACTCATTTACAATTCCATGAGACATAATTCATTTTGGTAAGTTGTACTGTATCATTCAACATACCTTCTGATGTTCACTCATATTTATTTTGAGCTGTAACTAATAGTAAAGAGAAGATGATTGGTTCACGTGCGCTTGATCCGTGCTACAGCGATCTGTCATGCTATGATAAAGACAGACAACATGACATTTATTGTTTGAATTTCATCTTAAAATCAACAAAATTTAAAAAAGACTTAAAAAGAAAAAATAACGCACAAAGCCTTTCGTGAATATTGAATGGCAGGCGAGCTAGAAATATTTAGTGAATTAATTCATGTTGCGCATCAACAGAAACGGCACAGATTAAAAGATTTTAGATTTAAGAAACCATATCATTACCTATTAAAACTAAGAAAATTAATAATGTCATTCCAGAACTAGTCCACACAGCTGATAAGTTTAACTGTTTCAGTTTATCTATGTTGAGTGCATGAAATAGGTGCTGAACACAGTCAAAACAGCGCTAATTAAATGTGTTTATTAAACACAGATTTCGTCCCTCCTTTCGGCCCAAAATCAAAAATATCTTTCTCAGTCAAAAATTTTCCACAGCTGAAGTTTCGGTGCATCCCAATTTAAAATTACTTTAAAGGCAATATATGTTAGATTTTTCATGTATTAATAACTTTTTTTTATTGCCAGTGTGTGAATGGCTTGTAGTGCAACGAAGAACGCCCTTACAAAAATAACCTACAGGAATCCTGCAGGATTTTCATTTTTTCTGCAGATATCCTGCAGGAATTATAAAATCCTGCAGGATTTTTCACTTGTACTGCACAGCAGTCCTGCAGGAATTATAAAATCCTGCAGGATTTTTTAAAAAATCTGCAGGAATTATAAAATCCTGCAGGATTTTTCACTTGTACTGCACAGCAGTCCTGCAGGAATTATAAAATCCTGCAGGATTTTTTAAAAAATCTGCAGGAATTATAAAATCCTGCAGGATTTTTCACTTGTACTGCACAGCAGTCCTGCAGGAATTATAAAATCCTGCAGGATTTTTTTAAAAATCTGCAGGAATTATAAAATCCTGCAGGATTTTTCACTTGTACTGCACAGCAGTCCTGCAGGATTTTTTACTTGTGTTGCATGTTTCTGTTGTACTGAAGGGTTCATTCTAGAACATGTAGGAATGTCCTACACATACTGCTGCACATACTGCGCTGTACAGCACAAGTGAAAAATCATACAGGAATTTTAAAAAAATCCTGCAGGACTGCCGTGTGTAACAAGTGGATTGTTAGTTTTCCTGTCATGTTCCCAAGGGGACAGATTTGAGTGATGCACGATCGGAAGTGAGTGACGTTGAGACAGAGAACTAGTTTTTGGCACTTGTAATGCTGTTATGCACCTGTGATAAATAAAGTAAGCAAGGATACTGCTTTAATTGTCCATTCTGTATAGTTTGATAAAACAGACCGGAATGAAACATGGTGGCAGCGGTCGTGAATTCAGCCGAAGTTAGTACCGAGCCATGAAGAGTGAAAAGTGCCGCTAGCTTGTTGTAGTTAGCCTAGCCCGCAAGCTCGAGCAAGGGACTACACAGTGTTTACGGAGTCTTGCCGGAGCAGAAAGGAGCGCCAGACGTCGCGATGGATGGTCTCAAGCCGCCTCCAACACTTTGTTTGGATTCAGCCAACTTAGCGAAAACTTGGAAAAGTTGGAAAGAGGAGTTTACGCTGTATACAGACCTCACTATGCCCGATGCAGAGGAGACAACTAAAGTTAAGTTGTTTAATTACCTCCTCGGAGAGAGAGGGAGGGAACTTTTAGCAACGTTGACAAGCGGTGATACATCGGCGAGGGGACAGTGAGTACAATGATGACGCTGTTTGATAAACATTGCAATCCGCAACTGAATGAGACTGTGGAGCGATATAAGTTTTTTGTTAGAGACCAAGGACAAGACGAAAACATTGACAGATATGTCACAGATTTGAGAGTATTGGCCAGCACATGCAATTTTGGTGACATTAAGGACTCACTAATAAGAGATCGCATTGTGTGTGGTACACAGAGCCCTGCGATGAGGGAAAGACTGTTAAGGGAAGAAAACTTAACGCTGGATAAGTGCATGCAAATATGCAGAGCTACTGAACTGTCAAAAGAGAACAGCAAAACCATACAAGGTAAAACGGTGGAAGAAATACATGCAATGGAGAAGAATCCAAAGAGAGACAAAAAGGAGGAGATTAACTGTAACTTTTGTGGCAAAACACATGAGAAAAATAAACACAGATGTCCAGCCTATGGAAAGAAGTGTAAGAAGTGTGGAAAAGAGAATCACTTTGCTGCAAAATGCAAGTCCAAGTTTGAGAAAAACAAGAGCAGACCGGTACACACAATTTCAGAATCAAGTGAGTCGTGTGAGGATATCATGACAATAACAGACATCAGTGAAAACCAAGAGACAACAAATCAAGTGAAAGAAGCACACAGCAAAAGTCAACATCTCTTTGCAGGTATGTTGTTGGACAAAAAGCTAGTTAACTTTCAGATAGACTGTGGTGCTACTTGTAATGTTATCCCAATGCAACTGTTGAACCCAAATATACAATTGGAAAACACAGAGAAAGTACTTGTCATGTACAACAAAAGCAGATTACGACCACTTGGAAAATGTAAAGTCAAACTCCGAAATCCGAGAAATGATAAACTATATAGACTTGAGTTTCAAGTGGTGGACCAGGTGGACAGGATCCCGCTACTGGGAAGAAAAGCTAGTGAAGCCATGAAATTGATCAAAGTACAGTATGAGAACATACTGGCGATTGACAGTATAGTGAAAACACAATGTACAGACAAAACGACTGACAACAGTGAGCAGCTGACAAATATGGAGAAAATAAAGGGAGAGTTCGGAGATGTTTTCACGGGCGTTGGCTGCCTAGAAGGCGAGTACAACATAGAAATAGACAAAAGTGTACCACCAGTAAAACTGCCTAAACGCAGAGTGCCTGTTGCAATGATGACTCCACTCAAAGAGGAACTAAAGAATCTTGAAAGCCAAGGAATCATAGCACCTGTGGAGCGCAGCACTGACTGGATAAGCAGTATGGTGTCAGTGACGAAACAAAATGGAAAGCCAAGGATCTGTATAGACCCCAAACCACTGAATAGAGCACTAAAAAGGAGCCATTTTCCTCTTCCAACCATTGATGATGTTCTGCCAGGACTCTCAAAATCCAAGGTATTCACTGTTTGTGATGTAAAGCATGGATTTTGGCATGTCAAGCTGGATGAAGCGTCCAGCTACCTCACCACATTCGCAACCCCATTCGGACGGTATCGTTGGCTCAGGATGCCAATGGGTATAAGCCCAGCTCCGGAAGTCTTCCAAAGGAAACTCATGCAAGCACTAGAAGGCTTACCGGGTTTGTATATCATTGCGGATGATATACTGATCACAGGGGAGGGTGA
This sequence comes from Megalobrama amblycephala, assembly GCF_018812025.1. Classification (NCBI taxonomy): domain Eukaryota; kingdom Metazoa; phylum Chordata; class Actinopteri; order Cypriniformes; family Xenocyprididae; genus Megalobrama; species Megalobrama amblycephala. Next base: position 31,642,432 of record NC_063057.1, on the reverse strand, counting down.
CACACAAGAGGAAGCAGACAAAGATCATGAGGAAAACTTGAGATGTTTTCTAATGAGGTGTAGACAAAGAGACATTAAGCTCAATGCAGACAAGTTTAAACTGAGGAGAGAGTCTGTACCCTACATTGGACACTTGCTGACAGCAGAAGGCCTCCGCATTGACCCAGAGAAAGTGCGGGCTGTGCGGGAGTTACCGAGGCCTACAGATGTTAAGGGGGTACAGAGACTTGTAGGTATGCTGAACTACCTGTCAAAGTTTTGTGATCATCTTTCTGATGACTGTGAAGTTTTGAGACAACTTACACACAAGGAGAACATGTGGGAATGGACTGAGGTGCACGAGACAGCTTTTAAACGATTGAAAGACAAAATAACAAATGCACCACTGCTCAAGTACTATGACCAAAATGAGGAGTTAACCCTGCAATGTGATGCCTCAGAGACAGGACTAGGAGCAGCCCTGACACAGAGAGGTAAACCTGTGGCATTTGCGAGCAGAGCGCTGACACCCACTGAGAGGGGTTATGCACAGATCGAAAAAGAATGTTTGGCCATAGTGTTCGGAATGGAAAAGTTCCATCAATATACTTATGGTAGAAAAGTGACTGTTCAAAGTGACCATAAGCCACTGGAGAATATTGTGAGAAAACCGCTACTTAGTGCACCAAAGAGATTACAAAGAATGTTACTCAGGCTGCAGAAATACGACATTAATGTGATCTATGTGCCTGGGCGAGACATGCTACTAGCTGACACACTAAGCAGAGCTTATTTACCTGACAGCAATCAGGGAGACACAGAGACAGAGCTAGAGACTGTTAACATGATTACCTACTTACCAATCTCTGCAGAAAGACTATCAGCTATTCGCGATGCAACAAGGGAAGACACAAAGTTGCAGGAAGTGATTAAGTTGATTCGTAAAGGATGGCCTCAGAACAAAAAAGACATTGAGCAAAACATTCAACACTATTTTGCTTTTCAGGACGAGCTGAGCTTTCAGAATGGCATAGTGTTTAGGGGAGAAAGAGCAGTTATTCCTGACACACTAAGAGCTGACCTGACCAGCCGCATACACTCAACACATCTGGGAGTGGAAGGTTGCCTCAGACGAGCACGCGAGTGTGTGTACTGGCAAGGGATGACTGAGCAAATAAAGACGTTTATTTCCAAATGTGACATCTGCAGGTCAATTGACTCCAAGCAACAAAAAGAGACATTGCATCCCCATGACATTGCCTACAGACCTTGGGCTAAGGTAGGGACTGATTTGTTTTCTTGGCACAATAAAGACTACCTAGTAACTGTGGACTATTATTCAAACTTTTGGGAGGTTGATTATTTACCGGACACCAAAAGTACCACAGTGATTCACAAACTGAAAGCACACTTTGCTCGTCAGGGGATTCCAGATGTGCTCATCTCGGATAACGGACCGCAGTACTCATCACACGACTTTAAAAGGTTCAGTCAAAAGTGGGAATTTGTGCACAGAACATCGTCACCCGGGTACCCCCAAAGCAATGGAAAGGCGGAGTCAGCGGTCAAAACGGCAAAACGTCTTATGCAGAAAGCTGCAGCTGCTGGACAGGATCCATACTTAGCTCTACTGGACCATCGCAACACACCGAGCCAAGGTCTCACCACCAGTCCAGCACAGAGACTTCTCAGCAGGAGGACCCGGACCCTTCTTCCTACTAAAGATACACTGTTGGAGCCTAAAGTGTCAAACAACAAACAGGGACTGATTAACAACAGACAAAGGCAGGAGAAATACTACAACCGCACAGCAAAAGACTTGGACTGTTTCACATCGGGGGACAGTGTTCGAGTCCAACCATTTGAGCCTTGTAAAACTTGGAAAACAGCTAGAGTGATTAGACCAGTGAGTCCCAGATCTTATGAGGTTGAGTTGGAGTCGGGTGGTGTCCTGAGGAGAAACCGTCGCCACCTCAGACACAACTACTGCCCACCCTCAACATCTGCACAAACAGGGGTGTTGACAAACTCACAAACTGTAGCTGCTGAATGTGCTCAGGGTAATGATCAAAGCACTGTTACTACGAGGTCGGGTCGTCAGGTCACAATGCCTAGCTATTTGAGGGATTATTCTATGTGAAATTATTATTGGACATGTTTCGTAATTTTCTAGGTATGTTTGTGAGTTGCGGTTGCACTGTAAAAGAGAGGGGAAAAGGGTAAATGAATAATTGAGTGCACAGTTAATTTGCAAGGAATATATTGTCAAGAATAAGTTTACAAAATATGCACTTGAAGTTAATGTTCTAATTGTTCAAAAAAAAAAAAAAAAAAAAAAAGAGAAAGGATGTAACAAGTGGATTGTTAGTTTTCCTGTCATGTTCCCAAGGGGACAGATTTGAGTGATGCACGATCGGAAGTGAGTGACGTTGAGACAGAGAACTAGTTTTTGGCACTTGTAATGCTGTTATGCACCTGTGATAAATAAAGTAAGCAAGGATACTGCTTTAATCGTCCATTCTGTATAGTTTGATAAAACAGACCGGAATGAAACACCGTGCACCTCACGCAGAAACAAAATGTTTGCTTACAGGAGTTTTCCCTGTAAATGAAAAATAAATAAGTCAAAAAATATATATAAAAAAACCCTACAGGTTTTGGATTCAGGATAGGTTATGTCTAGACTAGAGAATAAAACTCTGATAGTTGCTGTAGTTTTATTCATACAATTTTTATTTAATTAGATTCAAGTACATTTCATGGAACTATTTTGGATATATTATGCTCTGGCTGTTGGCAGCAATGAGACAAAACAATGAGTCTTAACAAGTAAATTAAAAAAATTAAGAGTAAGAATAAATAGGCAATTATAAAAAAAAAAAAAAAAAACATTTCTCTAAATCATTTCAAAATTATACATTTCTGCAAACATCCACGACATGTCAACATTCAAGAGATATGAGTCTGTATACTGTACATTTTTACCTTTTATAACATGAAGATGCAGCTATTTTGTTTTTAATCCAACTCCCATCTATTTGGTTGGATGCAAAAAAAATTATTTGCAAGACCTGGTAGGTCCTTGAGGTAGACACAGGTTGAATGTATGTCTGTGCATTTGATAAGTTCAACTGAGTCAATCCCTCTTTCTTTTAAAATGCTTTTTGCCGTTATCCCTGATTCTCTGTCTTTGCTGATGTCATTACTTGTTGTTTTCATAACATCAATGAAGGCATGACCCTCTCCTTGCGCATTGCCTACGTCTATAAATGATCGTACTAATGCTATAGACCCATGTTTGGTTTGAACTGCATGGTTGATTCTTTTAGATAAAGATTTAGCTCCTTTTGAATGAATTCGCTTGCCATTAACCACAGCCCTAGAATAAAAACTGAAAGCTTTATTTGCACTAAAACCTGACTCTTGAAGGATATGAGACTCTCTTGGGGTTGGCTGTCGTACATGTGGGCATCCAAGAAACATCACGCTAGAACTACCAATACACTTTGTCACAATATTGGTGCCTCCCAACATTTTTTCAACAAAGCTTTTGCTTTGCCGTGTTTGTTCATCATTGAATACAGCAGCAATGAGTCGTGGAACATGTTGGTAAAGGTTAAACATGTTAACAATTTGTTCTGCTACAGCTTGTGTGCCATGAAAGAGTTTCTGAAGGTGTCCATTCTGGGACTCATATAAGAATGCACTGTGACTCCATAAAGGACCCCAATTTTTCACAGATGCTGCTGCATGTACAAGTATGTGGACATTATAAGACACATGACACTTTCCATACTGAGACTCAAAACGGCCCACAAATGCTTTTAAAAGGCCATCAGCTTTGTCAATGTCGTGGGGGGAAATTGAATCTTGAAGGAGAATGTATGTAGCCTGTACTAGAAGTAGTAAATGGTCAAGATATTGTCTGGGTAAAATGCCGAACAAACAGGGAAGGCTGTAAAATAAGAGAAAGTGTCTGTATTCCGAAGCTTTCCAATATTTACGCAAAGAAATTGAACGGGGTGGTCTTGTTATACTTGTAGGTGGTTTAATGGCAAGTAACCTTCTTTCAATCTGCTCGTTTTCTCTTCCAATGTACCAAGGCTCTGTATGGTATTTGGAGTCAAACCATAGGGTAGTCAGCTGGCGACAAACACCAAGTAATATGCCATGCATGTAATCATATGCAAATCCAGAAACCATATTAAAAAACATCAGCAGCATTAGAGGAGATGGACCTTTTACGCCATTTATGCATGTTCCAGAACCAACAGCTTGCTGAGCATCTTCAGTGTGTTTTCTGTGTGATCTCAGCTCTGGCCCTGTTGACTGCAAAGGATACACCCTAGTAAACCCATTACCCTTTTCTACAACTTCACCCTTTTGATAACACCAGTTACAACCATGCTCTCCATTAAATTGTTTGACATTCTGTACAGCACAACGAGCCACTGAATCACAAATGCAAAGCAAACTGTATACATGGAGTACTGTTTTTTCACCTTTCCACTGACAAGGTAACCCTTGGTTTTCAAGACTTCGCAATTCATCAACAAATGATTGCAGAAACGAGTTCATTTCTGGCTTTTTTGGCCCAAACCACAAACCGCCAAGAATGACATGCTTTGCCCTCAGATTAGGGGGGAGCTCGTTGATTGTGACTTGAAGAGGCCAGATATGAAAAGGAGAAGATTTGAAAATTGGAACACCATCAACATTCCAGGACACTGAAATATTCAACAATTTTGGGTCATTTAGTGCATCAATCGATTTGTACATAGTGCCATCAAATATGTCTTCAACATTTTGTGAGTTGCGCTTTGTCCTTGACCATTTGTAATTCAAAGACTGACAAAAATCTGTATCTTGAAATTTACCTCTTAATTGATCTGAAATAGATAACTTGATAAAGACAGAGCCAGATTTGATTAAGTTTTCCATGTCCCCTGGGGTACCATTGCATGAAGCACAATGGGTGGGGATTTCACTACCAAAGAAATGTTGGCAGGATGGGCAAATATACTGGACTTCAAAAGTGTCACAGTGAAAGGATTTCATGAACTTGTATAAGCTATCTGGAACACCATTGGTTGAATCAGGACAGTGGAGATTGATAAGATCTAACAAGTCACTCAAAGCCACTTTGGATGTTGTATGCCTGAGGCTGTAGGCAAGTATGCACAGCAGAGATTCTTCATTAGTGATTTTGGCATTTGGATATATTTTTTCCTCACTGGCACACTCCTCTCTTTCTTCTGTGCTTCCCTCACAAACTGCACTGTGGTTTCTGACAATCTAGAAAGTAAATATTGCACTAATTACAAGCTGACACATAAAGAAGTGTGAGCTTTAAAAAAAAAAGCATGAGGCTATAGACTAGATACATATTCTAAACTTTATTCTCACATGAGTCTGTGGAAAGTTCTCATCAGCTGTGCTAAAAACATCACCCTCGTCATCAGCAGAAAAGCCTTCCTGTCAGAAATTGTGCATTTATTGCACATTAAAACAAAATCCATATGAACACCGATATTTACAAATGTATGCAAAAAGCATTGGATTAAAAAAAATATCAGAAATCCATTCTCACATCAGCATCTGAAAAGTTTCCATCAGCATCGCTGACGACCTCATTCTCTTCATCAGTAGAAAAGTTTCCCTGTGAGACATGTACAGGTACTTGGACCACTAGTTTTATGCATGTACTTAAATTTTGTAAATGTTCTGGCTGATAAAGGATCAAAGAATTGCCAACCTTATGACAACAAGGAAGCACAATTCTAAAGAAGATTAACTTTGAAAAATAAAAAAAATAAAAAAGCCTATTCTCACATGAGCATCAGGGCAGTTCCTGTCAGATTTGCTGATATTGTCACCACTGTCATCATTGGAAATGTTTTCCTATAAGTATGAAATTATAAACATACAGGAGCATGTTAGACATGGTTTCTTGACTACAACAAATGGCCATGAATTTATCACTGAAAATGTTTTTTAGGCCAACATTAAAACCTGAAATACTTCAACTATATCGGGAATAAGCCATGTCTTGTATGATCTTCTCTTTTTTGCTCCTGAAGAAGAAAAAAGAGCAGATTTCTTGCTTATTTGATTAATGTAAGTCAATATGCAATTGTACAATAAGAAACAAATTGCCTAAAATACAGTTATTTGCATTCAGCAACCTATTATATTCTGTGTCCATCGCCTTTTTGTAGCTGCGGGAACAGGTGCCTCTTCATTTAAGTACACTTTATACTCCATATCCTTCAAAAAGAAACACGTTAGTGTTATTTCTTTGTAAATATAATAAAGAATATATTTTTTGCATTACCCGAATAGCTTAATCCAAATGAGAACATTTCCTAAAAATGACTACAATAACGAATCTGGGTATTGACAAAATTGACTTAGTTAATTGGAAGACATATTTTATTTTAGAAGGCTATTTTTTTAAAGAAAAGAAAAGTTTGGTCGTAAAAGTCTTAGTGTTGTCTTTCACCCTGAAAAAGAAGCTCGTGTAATTTACATAAAGAACCGGTAAATTAATCTTTTCACTGAGGTGACGTGTTTCATTGACGCTCACTTGCTTCGCGCAGCCGATTCACGTGACATCATTGCACGTCATTCATCAACTGTCACTTTGTATCGTGAAGGTAAGTCCGCCTTTTATTATATAATTATATCGTTATAATGCTTTAAATTACTGTTTTGTTATACATTTCTAAAATAATGTGTATTTGTAACACTAAAACATATGAAGATGTTTTTCTTTTCTTTCTTTCTTTTTTTTTTTTTGCTGTCGATACATTATAGGCCAGTATTATATTATAGCCTATAACTACCATATACCGCCTACATCAAAACTTTTTTTAATAAATGACTATAAAAAGTAAGCCGTAACTATTGCTAACAAAAAACATTATTATTATTTTTTTTTTTTTTGCTAATAATTGATATCATTGTACCTTTTTGTTACCTTAGATTAGAAATAAATTATCTGCACCGGACGAGACCGAGTCGCTGGCTGGCCTGGTTGCGTTAAGGTAACACTGTTGTCATGGATACAATCAGCTGAAGGCAACAGATGAATGTGAATGAGGAGACTTTAAGAGTTTTGTACACCTTTGGATATATATATATATATATATATATATATATATATATATATATATATATATACACATACATATATATATTATTATTATTATTATTAATGAATAAATGTATTCATGTTCGTTCAATTGTATGTATGTAAATATGTATGCATTTAATTATTTATTTATTTAGAAAATGAGCAAAACATGGGTTCTGGTGGAATGGAGGGAGGAGCCTCCCACCTATGATATTGTCCCTAAAAAGGACATACTAAAAAAAAAGTTTGAATCTGGAGATGTTGTGGATGTGGCTTATGAAGAGGAAAGTTCCCCAGCCACAGTTATAGATATTGATGGTAAAAGTTCAGCAAACAAGACTTAATCATGATATAGAAGATATGTATTTCCTAATTTATTTTTGTCCCTTCAGAGAGCAAAGATACCCTCAGGAGGAGGATGTTTAGGCTAGAGGGGAAAAGAAAAAATCAGCCATGTTTGCAAAATGATGCAAAAAGAGTAGCAAAGAAAAAAAAAACGTACACTCCAACTCAGTCCCCATCTCACTCCAAAACGTCCTCATCTGATCAAGAGCCTCCAGTCAAACATCAAGTAATACCTACATCTTTTAAATGGCTACTCTTATTTTTCATTATGCTTATTTAAATAACAAATATTAATGACACCGATATGACACTAATATTGTGTGTCCATCTTTAGGTCATCCACCGAAAGGACAGTATGTTAATGCAAGAGATTAACAGCATGGAGAGTCAAGCTGAAGAGCATTCAAGCCGAGAAACTCAACTTGAGAGAGAAATTCTCAAATTAAAAAAAGAAAATGAGAATCTAAGAGCACTTAATATAGCTCTGCAACAAGGTATTATTTTTTTCTTCATGTATTTCTGTCTATTCATCTATATATTAATTTATCAGTCAGTGTGGTTGTCTGTTAGTAATCATTTATTTTGTATTTTTTAAGAAATTCTTCCAATGCTCAAGTGCAGCATGAACCAGGACACTCGTCTTGTTTCAACAACCACAAGTTGCTCAACAACCACAAGATTCAAGTCAGAAGAATCCTCCTGAAAAGGTGAATACAAATATATTAGTTTGTTTATATAGCCTATATTCACGTAAAGTGTTGTGCAGAAGTCGTAGAAGGCATGTTAACTTCTTCATGTTTCATTTTACTTTTGTAACAAAATACACATTTGATATGATCACCCCCTTGACTATAAAACAGCTGGCACACTAAACCAAAATATATCACTTTTTTGTTGAAGAATCTAACAAGCCTAACACTTTTGCACAGTATGTAGTCAAAGTTATATGCTTTTAGATACAGTGTCCCTAACTTTTTTTCTTGACAGACACAGGGGCTAGGAATTAGTTCAGCTGTACTGACAAGTTGTGGACGGGGGGGCACATCATGTTCTGCCATGGTGAAAGATCTGGCAGTGGCAGTGTTTGGGAGAGAGACACTGGCCACACATGGGCTGTCTGGAAGGGCTGGCAATGCTAACACAGGCACTTTGGCAAAGCCAGCTCTTGACCAGGACAAAGTTGTAATGATCCTAGGTGAGAAAAATGTCCTGCTTTTTTCTTTACGCAAACATGATTGTTGCAGTTATAGTGCAAAATTGTAATAATGTTATCACATATGATAAGTGGAATTGCATTTACAGACACAGTACAAAAAAAGTTCCCAGATGTTCCAAAAAAGTTCATCAGGGCAGCACTAAGAGAAAAGTTAAATGATGAGCACAAGTTACGAGTAAGGTAATAATTTGTCATACACACAACACACTCGCTCATGCTCTTTCTCTCTCTCTCTCTCTCTCTCTCACACCTCACACACCCTCATGCTCTCACACACACACACACACACACACACACATACTCATGCTCTCTCTCTCTCTCTCTCTCTCTCTCTCTCTCACACACACACACACACACACACACACATGCTCATGCTCTCTCTCTCTCTCACACACACACACACACACACACACACGCTCATGCTCTCTCTCTCTCTCTCTCTCTCTCACACACACACACAAACAAATTTTTAAATTTCTCTTTGTTTCTTGTTTTTCAGGAAAACAGTGTAGAGGCTTCATTTGGCTGTGAATTGGTCTCTGCTTCGCTCTGCTCTTACAGTTTCAATAAATACAATAAATAATTTGTGAAAATGCATTGTTTGTTGTGAAGTTATTCCCCCTGCATTAATCCTACAGAAGACATAAGAAGACCTGTATAATTGCATATATATCCACAACAGTCCTGCAGGAACTTTGAATATTATATTTTAAAACACTGCAGGGATATAATTCCTGCAGGTATTCCTTCATAAAATTCCTGCAGGTATTCCTTCATAAAATTCCTGCAGGTATTCCTTCAGGAAAATGAGCTGAAAATCCTGTAGGAAATCCTGTAGGAAATCTGCATAATATTCCTGCAGGATTCCTGTAGGTTATTTTTGTAAGGGCGCGGGCCGCTTTTTATGTTAAAAGCACATTTTTGTTCATATTCATGGTGTCTCAAAATTAGGGACGTCCAGATCCGATCACGTGATCGGAAATCGGGCCCGATCACGTGGTTTCAGACTCGATCGGAATCGGACGTTACCTCCCGATCAGACTCGGATATATAGTATTAGGGGTGCAACGGTTCTCAAAAAATCGAACCGTACGAATGACGACGCATCTATTGGTTAATATGGTTTGTTTAAAATAGCAACGTGGAAAACGACAGACAGAGTTCAGATAATGTATGTTTCAGTCGATGGATGCGCAAAACGTTACAACAACGATAATCAGAAAGCATGGATAAAACAGTCACTCTTTGTAAACTGTTAACTGCGAGTGCCGTCTGCTCTAATGTCCAGTCATTTACGCCGTCATCACCCGGGTGTTGATACAGGTGAGACCTGAACAGCACACGTTGCTGTCTGTGTTTAAACTAACTAATTTAAGCCTTGCTGATTTAAACCTTCAAGAACAAGACGCGAAAGAGAACTCGCGCGCGCGCTGTGAGAAGATTTGTGTGCGCTGATCCGAAGCGCGCACACGCTTATTTCAGTCAGCGCGCAAATACTGAGTTCTCTTTCAAGTCTTGTGCTTCAGCGGACAAATTCATACAAAAATTATGTCAACATGCCCGTCTTGTCGAGTATCCTAGCAAACATAGTCAGTTATGACTTAAGTGAACGTATATTAGTCGAGAAAGACATCGCATGTGTAAGAGTATATGTACTGGATCGTGCATGTCTTAAAGGGGAAAAAAATATTCCTGCTGCCTGTTTTTAATGTTAAACAACAAATAACAAAGAAATCACTCACTGCTCTTGACTGAATAGTTTTTGTAACTTCAATAATGATTAATCTTTATTTATTTGATACAGTAAAGATAATATGCAGTGATATTTTATATTTGATTACTTTATCCATTTTCTGTACGTGAAAACGACTGTTAGATACCTGAAAAACCTGAAAAGCACTGTTCCTGGATCCTGGATCTGTTTTTTCGCTCTTCTTTATTCTTTTTCATGTATTATAGAAGTATCGGATCGGGACTCGGTATCGGTAGATACTCAAAATCAAATGACTCGGACTCGGACTCGAGGGCAAAAAAACGTGATCGGGACATCCCTACTCAAAATAACACAGTTGAGTACACTTAGATGTTCTTAAGATTATCTTTAGAAGTACTAACGAAGAGCTTTTAGAATATTAAGTACAAAATTAGTGCTCAAAATGTGATCAGATCTCTGTTACCTGCAGGAAATGGATGTGATCCTGTGTGTGTGAAAGCTGCTCCAGCTCAGCGTCTCTCCTCCTCAGATCATTGATCTCCTGCTCCAGTCGCTCCAGTCGTCCTTCAGCTCGACTCACTGCAGTCTTTTTCTGATCTCTGATCCGCTGTGTGGCCTCAGAGCGGCTTCTCTCAATGGAGCGGATGAGCTCAGTGAAGATCCTCTCACTGTCCTCCACTGCTGTCTGTGCAGAGCGCTGTTAGGACACACATCACAATCACACAGTGGCTTCAGTGAGTCCTGACTGAGACTTCTCAAACTTCTCTTCTTCTCCAGACTCACCTTATGAGACGCCACAGCCTCTCTCAGCTGCTGAAGATCTTTCTCTCTCTGCTGGATCCTCTGCTGGAGCAACCTCTGCATCTCCTTCAGCTGTTTCTGCAGCATAAAACCAATAACAGCAAATGTCACATTACACTGTCACTAAATCATCATATGAAGAGGTTTTTGTTTTGTAAAAAGGTTTGTGTTGGTAAATGTTTATGGTGCATTTTCACCATATTTTGTGTTAAGTTCAATGCGGAGCACAAATACGCTGAGCAGTGAAACTCCACTTGCAGCTACTGTTCACTTATGTTGACATCTGCAGTGTGAATTATGTCACCTGATCATATGGGTGCCAATATAAATAATGTCAACATTATTTCATCAGTGTCTAATTTCAAGGTGCCCTAGAACCCTTTTTCACATGTAATATAAGTCTCAGGTGTCCCCAGAATGTGTCTGTGAAATTTCAGCTCAAAATACCCCATAGATTTTATTATAAAAATTTTTAACTGCTTATTTTGGGGGATAATTAAAAATGCGCCGTTTCAGTGCGTGTCCCCTTTAAATGGTCGCGCTCCCCGCCCCCAAGCTTGCAACTCTATAATACATTGCATAAACAAAGTTCACACAGCTAATATAACCCTCAAAATAGATCTTTACAAAGTGTTCGTCATGCAGCATATCAGATCATGTAAGTGTAGTATTTATTTGGATGTTTACATTTGATTCTGAATGAGTTCGATAGTATGCTAACGGGGCTAAAGCTAACATTACACACTGTTGGAGAGATTTATAAAGAATGAAGTTGTGTTTATGAATTATACAGACTGCAAGTGTTTAATAATGAAAATAACGACATGGCTCTGGTCTCCGTGAATACAGTAATAAACGATGGTAACTTTAACCACATTTAACAGTACATTAGCAACATTCTAACGAAACATTAAGAAAGACAATTTACAAATATCACTAAAAATATCATGATATCATGGATCATGTCAGTTATTATTGCTCCATCTGCCATTTTTCGCTATTGTCCTTGCTTGCTTACCTGCATAAAGTCTGTTGTTTCAGCTAATGCCTTGTCTAATGCCTTGAACATGAGCTGGCATATGCAAATATTGGGGGCGTACATATTAATGATCCCGACTGTTGCGTCACAGTTGGTGTTATGTTGAGATTCGCCTGTTCTTCGGAGGTCTTTTGCACAAATCAAATTTACATGAGAAGGAGGAAACAATGTTGTTTGAGACTCACTGTATGTCATTTCCATGTACAGAACTCTAATTATTTAACTATGCCGAGATAAATTCATTTTTCAATTCTAGGGCACCTTTACAGTTCATACCTGTTTCTCTGTCCTCTGTGCTGCAGCTGATACAGTGTTGTGGTTTTTATGTTCATCCATCGTACACAGCACACATATACACTTCTGATCAGTGCGGCAGAAAACCTCAAGGATCTTGTCATGTTTCTGGCAGATCATCTCCTGCAGTCGTCCAGTGGCTTCAGTCACTTTATGTGGCTTACGTGAGTGAAATTCCTCATGACGGTCAAAATGCGTTTGACAGTAAGATTCCAGACACACCAGACAGGACTTGACGGCTTTGTGTTTTCTTCCAGTACAGACATCACACTGCACATCTCCAGCTCCAGTGTAACAGTCAGCAGGAAGTTTCGTCTTCTTCAGTTTCTCCACCACTTCAGCCAGAATGGTGTTTTTTGCTAAAGCAGGTCTTGGACTGAAAGTCTGTCTGCACTGAGGGCAGCTGTAGTCTCTCATCTGATCCTCCTGATCCCAGCAGTCTGTAATACAGCTCTTACAGTAACTGTGTCCACAGGAAGTTTTCACTGGATCCTTCAGGAGATCCAGACACACTGGACACAGGAACTCATTCTGATCCACTGAAATTCTGGCTTCTGCCATTTTACTGCATGAATACAGAGACACAAACACACAACAGATCAACTACACTTCAGTTTCAGTTCCTCTGAACTTATGTTATTCTTGTTTCCCATTTCTGTTTGAGTGATGTGTGCAAATGTCTGCAAGTCTGTAAAGTCACAGATTAAAACGTCCACTAGATATCAGCCTCAGACAATCAAAGAATATAAGTTACAGAGAATCAGGACAACACCATTAATAACTGCAGTAAAACTGCATCCTAATTATCATATCTATACTGTAAGAAGGTGTGTAGGCACCTATTGTAATCGTTAGTGTTTTTATTATTATTATTATTCCACTCTTGAGTCTATGGCAGCCCATAGAACCAGTTGTGGGAAAGTTATGAAATTTGACACACAGTCTGAACTGTCACCATAGCACATTTGGTGTCTTTCAATCCCTCGAGAGCCACCAACTCTCCAAAGTTGCACTCACGGTTAGGTTAATAAATTTTGAACTGTAAGGACTAGAAACATTTTATTCCCTCTGATTCCTTGTGTTACATTCAAGGATGTATTGTTTATTTGCATTCTTTGTATACCTCTGTGGAAATGTGTGATGTGTTGGTGTCTGTTTTCTCTCCCTCTGTTTATACTTTTTCCTTGTGTGCTCATTTCTTGTTGCCACTCAACCTATCACTCAATAGGTTTGTACCATCTGGAGTCAATTCCCTGCTCATCAGTGGTGGCTGCTTTGATTGGCTCTGTTGAGGAGTGCTGGAGTTTAAAAGACTGAGGAGACGGAGGATATTTCCTTCATGCAGAGATCTCCTGTTTCCAGATCCCAGAGAAAGTTGTTTATTGAAGTGTAAGTGAGTTGGTACTGTAGCTCACATTAAGTGTTCTTAAACTCAAATATATATTTTTTTTCATGAAATTTATCTTTGGTAGGGAGGTGGATGCCAACTTTTGTTTGTCAGTATACCTGTTTCCTCCTGTTTATTGGGCAGTAAGGGTAGTATATTGCATTTTATTTTGGTTTTCTTATCCTTTCTAGGTATGTTATTTTCAAACCCCTTTTAGGAAGGTTGATCTTTTGTTTTATTTTGGCCCTGTCCCCTCCCGAAGCTTTATGTTATCCCCACTTATGATTTTGAGAAACAAACATATGACATTTCATATGTTGACTAAAATAAAAATCTTTTTTTTTTTTCTCTGCTAAGCTCTTGTGATCTTGTGTTTGTTGAACTGGAACCTGGAAATAGGAGTGTTCTTGTGCTCTCTCCTTAATTCTTTTGTTACCTGCCTTCTTTAACCACTAGACTTTTAGGTAGGCTCGTAACAATTGGCTCAAGACTATTTGATTGCACCCTTTGATGTCATTTTTTGCCATTTTGAATTTTTAGTTCTTTTTTTACTTTTTCAAACTCCTCCGATGCAGTTTCTCTGACTTTCACAATTTAACCAGATCATCTTCAGACCATGCCAACAAAAGTTATGGAATTCAAGTTGATTTGTCAAATTTGTCAAGCCATTCTCAAATAATGCGTGAATGAATTCAACAAAGCACACCAAGAGGCTGTCTAACACTTTAGCATATTCTGACCAAACTTGATGTGTGTTATGACAACCACAGTTGTCATAGTTGCACAGTTGTGGTTCAGTGCCACCTGGTGGTCAGGAGATTTTACTTATAACTTCTGAATGGTTTTCCCATTTGAATTTTGTTGTACAATGCTATATTTCACAAACACATTGGCTTATCCTTGTAAAACTCTGTACGTGTCTTCGGCACCATGCCCTGAAGGACCTGAATGTTTCGTGGAAGTGCCACATTGTGGTCAAAAGTTATAATGAAATTTTAAATAATGCTAATGCTAACTTTTGATTAAATTGTTATTGTAATTAAACTGGTCTCGGTAGATTCCTTGGGTCATGCCAAGAACATAGATACCAATTGCCATAGTCGGCCAAACTTGTGTTCAAAATACAAAATGTATATAACAAGCAAGTATATCATGAATCCAATTTCCAAACTGTGTTTTTGTCTTAGCCTGAATCACTACGGTATACCTATTAAGTGTTTATATTCAGACTATTTTAGACTGGTTGGGTCGCCAACCGCTGTGGAGTAGCCCAGTATCTGCTTGACTCATCATGCAGTTTTGTTTATTAGTGAAGTTCACAACGTAATTTCGGGAGGAGTGAACCCATCTAATCTTTCAATTAGTGAAACTCAAACATAATCTCAAGAGGAGGGAACCCTAATCTTTCAATTACATCCAGAGTATATAAGCAGCTACTCACCCTGCTCTGGCATCAGTTGTTTCAATATCCCTCCACCTCCCCAACTCCACCACATAAATTAGGCATCTCATCTATTGTACTCCTCTTCCATGCACTAGTAGTCCCTGGGGGTATATCCAAGCTCGAGTTGAAGCTGCTTCCTCGAGCCCCTCCACAGTGGACAGCAAGCCAAATTAGAACCTTATTAGCTTAAAGATTTTATGAGGAAACAAACTCGTGAAACTGCTAGTGCCAAACATTACATGCTGCAGCTTTGAAACTTTTTCAAACTCCTCCTAGACTGTTTGTCTGATTTTGGTGAAAATCAATTCATATCATCTTAGGACCATTCCGGCAAAAATTATGGGCTTCGTGTCTATAGACAAAACTGTGGGGAAAAAAACACAATAGAAAGCTCACGCAGCGGTCAACTCACGTGCACTCACGTCTCTTTGTTCTCCCCTCTAATACCATTTATCAAAAGAGAAAGATTTTCTATTCACTTTTTCCTTGATATAATAACAATCTACAATAGAACACTCAAGGCCACCTATCTGTTTCAATTAAAAATATATATGTTTACATGCAAAACTGCATAAATTTGATTTGTTTAAAACAATTAAAAATACTATTTGGCCAGTGGAAAAGAATGAGAATAACTCTTCATTGAAAACATTCTGAACAGTATTTTATACAAGCTTAATTTTTTTCTTAAGACAAAACAAGGGGAGTGGATGATTTTTAGCAATGTAATGTGACGGCATATAATCATATTTTTCTAATGTACCGTTAAACACGGTGTCACGTGGAGGGGAATGTGCGTGGAAATTATATACATATGATGTAATGCATAGTAAAACTAGGCATTATAAGACAAATTTTCATACTTGACGTCACTGCCTGTGGGAGGGGCCCCATCTCGTGCTGTGGGGGGCCTCACAGATGTTGATCCCAAGACTCTATCCAAGGAGACAAATATGAGCACATTGTGTGATGTTGTTGAGATCTCTTCTGAATCTTTAAAGGAGACCATTGTGAGAGTGTTAGAGTTTTTGTCTCAGGAGACAAGTGTGAGAAGCAGGAGACTCAAGCAAAAGTCTCCATTTGATGTTAAAGTAAACTCATTTATGTCTAAGAAACATTTGAGATGTTAAAGAGATCTCACTTTTGATTTTTCTTTCCTATGGGTTGTTATTAACTATAATTGGGCATCTGAAAAAAACAAACAACTATAAAGCAGTAAAATCGTAAATGCATGGATAACATGGATACACATACTGGTGGATTAACCATTACAGAAACATGAAAATGGATTTTGGTAATCACCAATACTGATAGTTTAGGGCAGCTGTGACAAAAACCTTACATTGGGTGGCAGAGGTCTAATCAATTTGTTAAGCACTGTATAGTGAATATAGTGTAAATCTCTACATTAAAAATGAAGATAAGATAGTTAGATAAATGTTCTGCAGGAACAGGCTATGAGAATTAATGTCTTACATTTACATTCAATGACATGTTATCCTTTTACAGTTACTACTCTCATAAAATACTCAAATGAGATGTTGACTTTTAAAACTTAAAAATTTAACTTTAAACAGATATTTTAGCAAAATTAATATTTTTGCGTTAAATATTAATTGTCTTCCTCCCTGTAAGTTTAATGCAGACTATCAGGGTGCGCCTTTATGCAAAATGGAAATGCTACAGTTAAGGATATAGCCGTAGAATCAACGTTGCGCTGAGGACGCACATGCATCTGTCAAAGATGACAGGGCAAGCTATTATGCTAATGCATTAGCATGATGCTTAAAATAAAGAATTCTGGTGTATTTGGCAGCTGGGATCACATAAGTTACTGTTGGATAAAAATTATGGACCTAATATAATACAGAGCAGAGTAGAGCACCGGTACACAGGGACCAAGAATGACACAAACACGAGCAGTGCTGTTCACTCAAAGTCAAAGTTTATTGAGCTTGCTGTAACTTATACTGTATATAGCCAGTCTGGGGCATTAAGCCATCTAAAAACAGAGGAAAGCTACATGCATGTTATGGTCTCATCAGCCATTTCAAAGAAGCATTAAGGAGTGAAAAACTGCTTATAAGTCATGAAAAGAACAGTGAGGTTATTATAGAAAATAACAAGACACTCCTTAAAGGTGTTCGTGACTACAACAAAAGAAGAACTTAAAAAACAGGATAAGAGAACAAGGACAAAGCAAAACATTCTTCCTAACAATGCCCACTATTAGTCATTTATGACTTACTCAGTGTTTTGCATCATCCTAATTCTAAGGCTAAGACTGTTTACAGGTGTAGGACCTGAACACATATTACAAGCAAACTACATGAAGGCGCCTGAAGATGAAGGGAAGGGTGTAGCCGACCCCCTGGGAGGTACGGACAGGGACCATCCTGGTGGTTGGGAGGATGGAGGTCAAGGTTTGCGTCAGCATCTGCGGACTCAGACATGTGTCAGTGACCTTTTATACTCCCAAGTGTAAGATAATGTTTGGGTAGATCTAAACTAATTGGTGACTAACACTGAGTCTTCCTGGCAGAACTTACGCTAGAGCTTTCATTTCAGTTCATGATGGATCTTTCACATGTCAGTTTAGGGAGGGGTTCGTGATTGTCAGGCAGCAGCAGTTCACAGCTTCTGGTGATTTTCAGCTTTTGAGTGTCCGCTCAGTTCTTCCTTGGGGTTCGGTGTGTTACCCAAGCAATTCAGTGTCTTTTGATAACAAAATGTCACTGCAGTGCAGAGACCCATTGTGTCCTGAGCAAGGCATACATTTTCTTCTACTCTTATTCAAACTGCATTTATTCATGCACAGAGGGTTAATAACTTAATTCATGCACATCCATTATGCAGGTTCATTACTTATACTTATCATTTGGGGCTTTTAACTGGCCACTTTGATTCATCTAGGGTACTGTAATGTTTCTCACATCCTGTTATATTACATTGCCTTCAAGTCAAGACATATCAAGTCAAGTCACCTTCATTTATATAGCGCTTTTACAAACCAGATTGTGTCAAAGCAGCTTTACAGTGATAAAAAGAAATTTATGGAACATAGATTGTTTTGGCTTCACTGCAGCTCTAAAAAAGTTATTGTCCAGCTAAAGTTTTTGATTGATTCAATTCTGTTGTAAAAATAATTACCTTAGTGGCCGCTTACACGACACCATTTTTAACTGAAAACGGAAAACTTTTAATGCATTCTTGGCCATATATCAATTGTATTATTATATCTACATCATCTTTGAAATTTCCAAAATTCATCAAATTCCCATTTACTTTATATAATGTGTCCTGTCCTTTTCATGAACATTTATTCTGCTGGCATTTTATCAGGAAATGATTCTATATGTTGATGTCCCATTTTCAACCAAAATAAGGAAACGGTTACATTTCACCAGCAGAACATAGAGAAAAACAGACAAACAAGTAAGCAACAAAAATGTTCTGTTCTGATATGCTTTCAATTTAGTCAAACTGAGCAGTTCAATAATAAAACAGTAGTCGACCAGCATTCCTCACCGAAAACAATACCTTTGCTAATATTTAAAATGAATATTGCAAAAAAAACTCTTCTCGATATTTTTTACGTCAGGTGAGACTTTGCAAGAGTCTAGCCAGTACAGTACAGAGGATCGCATCATGTCCATATTTCTAACTAGGAAAAAGGAACACTTACCTGAGGCTTTTTCTTTCCTTGTACATCTCGGTCCAATTCACACTCCCGTGGTTCTGGATCTCCCCCACGGATGAGCCCCCAGATTGTTGGATAAAAATTATGGACCTCCAATACTTAAATGATATAATTCAGAGCAGTAGAACATTGGGACCAGGGACCAAGAATGACACAAGAAGTGCTGTTTACTCAGAGTTTATTGAGCTCAAAGGAAAGCTAAATTCATGTATGGTCTCAACATCCATATTAAAGAAGCATTAAGGAGTGAAAAACTCCTTATAGGCATGAATAGAACCGTGTGGGTCTTATAGGAAATAACAAGACACTCCTTAAATGTGTACATGACTACAACAAATTAAAAGCAGGAAAAGAAGAACTTAAAAAACAGGGGTGTAATCATGTGTAAAAAATATAATCATGTGCCGGCCAACTATACAAATGATGCCTTCATTTGCAAAACTGCATTTGTTTTTAATATTTTTGTTATTTTATTTATTTATTTATTTTATTTTTTATGGGCAATTCCAATTTTTGGGGGAGCAAATTTAATACTGGTTGCCAATTTTTTTCTTTAAGCAAATTTATTTGTTTATTTGTTCTATAACAGGCCAAAGTGGCCTTAAACAAAAAATATGTGTAGGCATTTGGTATACAGGCACCACTGCATTATGAGCTATCGAAGAAAAATCAAAACTTTTCTGAAAACAGTTTCCTTCTAAGTTACATTCATATAAAACCCTTATATTTCACAAAAATTGAGCTTAGCTTAGTACAGTATTTGCTCTGCTGGCACATCTGTTTTCTTCTCTTTGCGCCAGTATTCAGCATGTGTCAATGTCCTGTTTACAGACTTTGTAATCTTTCCAGACAATTGACAGTTTGGGAAATGATTGCAAAGCAGTTTGCTTTCAAGTTCAAAATAGATATCGGATTGGACACCTTTGTGGGCCATATTCGGCCCATGGGCCATATGTTTGACACCTGTGGGGTATGAGATCAAGGACAAATGAAGCAAAAAATTCTTCCTAACTGTTGCCTTTCCTGCAACAGCTCACTCTGTTTCCTCCACTATTTTTAGATGCATTTTTGTCCGTAGAACAAAAGGCATAGGCCTAAATGTATCAAGAGGCAGAAAGCAGACATTTACTGTCACTGTAATGTAGGAATTATCACGCAATTATTGACAGATGTGTGGATACAATTTTTCTCCAAATGTTCGCATTTTTGACTAAAAGTTTGTACGCTGTGTAATTTCCATTTCTGAATAGCCATAGTTGCTATGGTCATGCAGGTTTACATGCATTAAACTCATGGCCATGAGAAATAGCCTATTAACAATTATGTTGTTCCCCCAAACATGTCCCCTCTCTGCCCCCTTTTTGATCATTTGGTTATGTATTTTTTTTATTTTTTTAATAAACATATTAGGTCTACATAGGAATTATCACAGAAACAAATATACAGCTGAACCGCTGCAAAACGTGGTGTTGTTTTCGAATCGGTGTATTTTGAAGGAATGGATTGAACTCACTCGTTAAGACAGTGACTTGCCACCACCTACTGTCCATTTTAGTTTCAAATTAAATGTATCATTTCATTGATTCCATCATGTCATATTTCTCTTCAAAATGTAAAACATTTATCTCATAACATTTTTATGCACTTTTCGGCTACTTGCTGTGAACATGCATTCATGTCTCTTCTGTATTGACGGCTCTGATGAAGCTCTGATTGGATTTTACAGGTAACTGTCCTACAGCCTTATCATCTAACTGAATTTATTGATTGGAATTAACATGGCAATCATACATTAATAAGGTTGACCCTGGACATCAGTTTTTGGGGGTAGGCTAAAGGCTACAACCGTTGTGCATGTAAAACCGTTGTCACATGTTGTGCATGTAAAAGTAGGAAATATAAATGTGAAGTGAATTTTTGGTCTCTGTAGGATTATCCATGAACACGACACCACATTCCCAAAGATCAAAGAGACCCTCCTTTTGTTTACAATCTTATCAAGAAAACTCAGACTTGAGGAGACATCCCAAGGTGCGAATTACCACAGGCCCCCAACCGAGACCCTCTCCAGGACACCCCCCCCTCCCCCCTTGCATTTCAAAGACATTCCTGAGTTTCCCCAGCAGACAATGAATTCACTCTTTTTTTGTTTTAAACAGAAGCAGTCTCAGAAGTGCTGCCAATTATATGAATTATTCACCAGTAGGTGACGTGTGTGTGTGTGTGTGTGTATATATATATATATATATATATATATATATATATATATATATATATATAATATTGGTATCTGTGTGATGGATGAATGATTTCCAGTATTTTGATGCAAAGTAGATTTCTGTAGGATGCACCACATTTAAACTATGAAAGTGGATCTCTTAAAGTGCTGACCAAAAAGTTTGGGCATACATGACCATGTGGACATTATGCTAATTATATGCAAGAACAGGAGAATTGGGCGTAGGACTCGCCCAAAACCACATCTGACTGGTGGAAACACTTGAAAGGGTGGAGCTGACATACATGGTTAAAACCCATGGTGATGCAGTTTAGCTGTGCTTTTTGCTTTCTCTTTCTCGGACCATTGTCCTGCCAGCAAGTTATACCTCTTCAAGAGCTCACTCACAACTCATCAACCCTTCTGTACAAGCCTTCGTTGAACTTTGCCAAAGAAAATCCTCTCAAAGTTGTTTGCTTCCAGGAATTCATCGAGAAAAAGAGAGAAACTTGCGCAGCAAAGCGTAAGCCGGCAACCCATCCACGAGGCTGTCCTTCAGTAAAGCCAACATCCATTCGCCGTTGAGTGTGTCCCTCAGAATACAACAGCAACCGGCAAATCGGCGCCGAAGAGATCCCCTCCTGCAACTACACCACAAGGGAACACGCACTCACAGGAGCCTCCCAAATGCAAGTACCACACTCTCCTCATTCTTGCTGAGCTGGTGCAACTTTTATTAAGCAAACGGACTAAGGTTGAATTGCTAGTATGGTAATTCTCTCAGGTTCCAGTCAAAGAAATAGTATTTAATGCTAGACAATTGGGCCTTTCTTTCACCTTCAGTTAACAATATCGCAATAAAAAAAGTTATGTACCCCAATTCGCTCAGCGGGCCCCGTTATTCAACGGCGTGGTCCAAACCTCTGTGGAAAGCAGGGACGTGTATGTCCTGTGTTCCGAGGTAAACACCATGCTGGCGAAAGGAGCCATAGAGGTGGTTCCCCCAGCACTGATCGAGTCAGGTTTCTACAGCAGGTACTTCTTCGTTTCCAAAAAGGATGGCAGTCTCAGACCCATCCTCAATCTCAGATATCTGAACAGGGCCCTGATAAAGCGCTCATTCAGAATGATCACTTTGAAGTAGATCTTCCTGAAAAAAAAACATTGGAAGACTGGTTCTTTACCCTGGATCTGAAAGATGCTTATTTTCACATCCAGATGATCACAAGCGATTATTGAGATTTGCCTTCGAAGTGGTGGCATATCAATACACGGTCCGTCCATTCAGGCAACCTTCCCTCGGAGGAATGGTCGCTCCACCGCCTGTGGGATCTTCATGTATGGTTTCTCAATGGGAGCCTGCAAGCCTTCCAGAGAATGTCTTAAACACTATCTCACAAGCTAGAGCTCCATCAATAAGATGTCTCTACTCTTAAATGGTCCGTCTTTGCCGCCTGGTGCACAGCCCAGGGCGAGGACCCACTGACTTGTGACATATCCCAGAAATCGTCCTTCCTTCTAGACTTAATGGATAAAAGCCGTACTCCTTCTACCCTTAATGTCTATGTCGCAGCTATAGCAGCCTCTCATGCTCCTATAGCGGGGTAGTCAATAGGGAGAAACAACATTGTTGCTCGCTTTCTGAAGGGATCCAGGATGTTGAATCCCACTTGTTCCTACCTGGAACCTATCTGTGTTTCCTAGAGGCCTTAAAGGCCCTCCCTTTGAACCAATCCAGGCTGCCGACTTACGACCTCTGTCGCTGAAAACCGCCCTACTGCTAGCTTAGAATCGGTTAAGCTTGTGGGAGATTTACAGTGAGCCTCTCTTTTCTTGAATTCAGGCCTAACGACTCTAAAGTCATCTTGAAACCAAAACACAGATATGTCCCGAAGGTCCTATCCACCCCCTTTAGGGTGCAGATGGTCATTTTCTCTGCTCTTCCTCCTTCCCAGGATGAACAGGAGTTGAACCTACTCTGTCCTGTCAGGGCCCTGAGGACTTACATTGACCGTTCCTCCTCTTTTTGTCAGGCAGAACAGCTGTTTGTCTGCTTCGGTGGCCACACGAAAGGTCTTCTGGTCATGAAGCCCAGGCTTTCCAGATGGATAGTCAACGCTATAGCACTCGCTTACTCCTCTTTAGGGCCTTCAATGCCATTTAGGTGTGAGAGCACATTCCACGAGAGGCATGGCCTCCTCGTGGGCATGGTACTGTGGTGTTTCTATCGCCGAAATCTGTGCGGCGACTGGCTGGACCTCGCCATCCACATTTGTCAGGTTTTATAATCTAGACATTCCTGCGCTTCAGACACAGGTCCTTTCTGCATAAGCCTCATTGCTGTGTCCAGCTTATGGTTTTCCATTGCGACCCCCATGTCTGGGTGTAACTAGATCCTGTGCCCCCTGTATGCACCCTAGGCCCTGCTGGTGCCTTGGCTTATGGGCTTGGGAGGATGACTACAGTGTTTCAGTCCCCGTTGTCTGGGCTATCCTGTCCTATGGGTATCTGTTGCGAGCCCTTTTTCAAGTGCTCTGCCTGGATGCTCGATCGTCCCCCTGCATAGCACAGTGTGACTGAACTGTCCCCATATGCATCTTGTCTTATATATAAATATGACAAATGACGCAGTACGAGTGTAGTATTGAAAGGGAGCGTACTCAGTTACTAACGTAACCTCTGCTCCCTTAGCTACGGAACGAGTACTGCGTACTTAGCCATGCTACTCGCAAGACACCTCATGCTGTTGCTTCAGTCGAAATAAATTGATTTTGCTGGTGAGACAGCCGCTTATATTGCCAGATACCCTGCCGGGCTCACTCAACCATCGGCTTGCACGGCTCTGCCGCGTCGTCATTGGTTCGTTTACTTTAACTCCACAAACCAATGGCCGTGCAGTTACACTGTGTAATTGAATAAAGGCTTCAGAGATCGGAGAAAAAGGAGTGGTCAGTAGGCTACACTTCTTTTATTTCGGACACACCACAAGGAGTCACTGTGGCCTCAATGCGTCGCACTCGCCTACACTGAGCTCGATTGCTATGTCTGAGCTAAACCACTCCCTCCTCATTACCCTACAGACAAAGAAATGTAGAAATACATAAATGTAAAAATAGTGGAAACAAACAAATATGAAATAAATACATGTGGAAATAAATAAAAGTTAAAATGAATAAATATTTAAATAAAAATATTTAAAAAAAAAAGTGGAAAAAAATATACATAAGGGAAAAAAAATTATTATATATATATATATATATATATATATATATATATATATATATATATATATATATATATATTGTCCTTGTATTTATTTATATATTTATTTTTTAATTTTGGCAGGTTTGGCATTCCATAGGACACAAACATACAATTCACTGCTAGTCAATAAGAAGAAATGGGGCTGGATTTAGAGGTGTGGTCTTAACCAGGAAAGAACTGCTCTCAAACTGTGTCCTTCAGAACTCAAGAGAAATTACAGAGAGCAGGTAAGTTTTTGTAAGATTTAAAACAGGCAGCCCCATTTATTGATTGCATCTCTCTCCTATATCACTCAGGTCTCTTTAGGTCTTTGTTCTGTGTTGTAACTTTGTGTAAAGTTACTTTTTTTTGAAGCATGCTTTTTGTAGTCATCTGTGTCTATAAAAAATGTGTATGTGTACTGGTTTAACATACTTATAGGGACAAAAGAAAAACGGCCTCATAATGTAGGTGTAGTCAGAATTTGTTACATTATGAGGGAATCCCAACTGGCTGAGATGGGGTTAAGAGTAGGGGATAGAAAATATCATTAGCTCAGTATAAAAACCATTACACCTAGTTTGTTTTTCTAGCTAACTAACATGATGGTCATTAAATGGCTTTCCTGAGGTAAATGTAACATTACATGACATATATTGATTACAAGCTGTATTATTGACCTCTTTCTTTGGTTGAAACACTGATTGATTACAAGAGACATGATACATTTTGGTACGTTGTACTGTATCTTTCAACATATTTTCTGATGTTTGGTTCACGTGCCACTTGATCTGTCACGTCACATTTAAGAGCATCGAAACAGTATTGTTTGAATTTTGTAAGAAAATTGACATAATTTGAAAGCTGAGAATTTGTTTCATATCAAAAGTATCCTGCTCTGTCTTGTCTGTTGGTTTCAGTCTCCTCTTTGCTTCATGATTTTTCACTGCGAGAGAAAATGGTTGTGTGGTGGGAGAACAGTATCAATGGCGTAAGCCTCACGCTAAATGCCTCAGATTTAGCAGCCCTGGCACTAGTGATATGTGCTTTTGAAGTACTGCTTTGTGAAGCTTTGAAACCTTTGCAAAATCATTTATTTTGAACCAGTGGTCAGAAGCACGTATCAAGTTTCCCGTAACTCCCATAACGTAACTTTGCTGCCTAACTCTCATAATATGATGCATCATTGAAGAAAATCAACTAAAAAATGATAATAGCTGTTTGTTGAGTTTAGTACACATATCTTAAGTTTTTTACTTAATTGTCATTTGCACTCAATTGTATTATGTCAAATGAAATGAAATTTGTAAAACATTAAGTTAACATAACTGTTTGTGTTGGGACAACATGAATAATTTATGTTGCATTGTTTGAACCTGGGCAGTGGATTTCTAGTTCCCAGCATGCTTTGCATAGGGATAGATCAGAAGAGTAAATGTTGAAATTAAGGGCTGTTTTATGTGTTTTTAGTAAAGGGAAATACCTGTTAAAGTTTGATGTTTAGTTATATTTGACATTTAAAAGAGTTTATGCTGACTTTTGAGGTTACCATTATGCTGAAGTGTAGACCTTGTGTTTAGGCTGTGGTTGGCTTCATAAAATAAATCTATGCTGTTCTCATTAAGCTGTAACTGTGCTAATGCCAGTGATGAGAAATTCTTCAATTAATCATGACTTGCATTGTTATACATTTCATTGCTATGGTAACTTACACTATATGGCTAACCTGCTCCGGAGCAGGTTTTATTCTTGGTTAGAAATTGCAAACCAAAACTCGACCAATCAGCTGTGAGTAAAGTGACATGTATCTGAAGCAATAAAGCCACTCCCCCTGCATCTCTCACTCCAAATTCATATTTATACTTTCAGTTCTTGAACTAACATCCAGGTATTTTGGAGAACGCCAACGCTTAAGATCTTCTTTTATTTTTCCATTGATTATATTATAGTTCTTCTTCTATAACTTTGTTAAATCTTGTGTTATCTATACACCCAAATACTTAATTGATTTTTGATTCCAATTAATATTTAATCTTTCTTTTATTGGATTGAAACCAAATGACAACTGTTAATTCTTCATTATATCTTTATATTCATGGTCACGTGGGCACAGGTGATCACTTCCATTTTCTTTATTTCCTTGGTCAGATTGTTTGTTAGTGTTGGAAGGGGCGAATAGCTGGAGCCAACTTTCTGTTGACCGTATTGCATTGGTCTAATCACGTTTTCATATGCTTTAATAAAATCGAAAGCAAGTTAAAATTGTCATTCTTCCTTTGATGTCAAGATGACCAAGTGTGAATGAGTGTCTAGCCTCTATGTGGCTATTGGATGCTGCTAATAACAACATTTGAGTTTTTTTTTATGTTTAATTTATACTCCGAGAACCGTCCATACTCTTCAAGAAAATCAAATAGCTTAAGAAGTGATATGTCTGGATTAGAAAGATAAACTAACACATCGTCAGCATAAAATGTCATCTTGTGTTCTACTTTATTAACAGTAATGCCTCCAATTGTATTGTTTGCCCGTATTGCCTGGGCCAGAGGCTCAATATAAATTGCAAATAATAAGGGAGAAAGAGGGCACCTCTGGTGAGTTCCCCTTTCTAAGTTGATATTTTAATCCTAGCTTCTGGTCTTAAGAGTTGGTGAGTTCAAAATGGTTAGATGCATTAAAAAGCAGAGTTTCTAAGCTTGAAAATGATACATATTTTGTGTTATTCCATTTTGGAAAATGAGCATGGACAGTTCCGGGAACATTGGATAACACATTGCATCCTGGAAAGAAGAGAGACATATTTTTTGCCAATATGTTACATCATTCCGTAAGTAATATCTTGTGATTGACACAATGGATTATGTTGTATTTGAGCTCATTTTAATCGTAAGACTCTGCTGTAAATGGTGATGTGCCCTGATCTATGATCTGTGCAAGTGCAAAACTATGATGAGCAAAAAATGCCACTACATATCTACATATTTGTTTACAGCTAGCACCTGTGCACTGTTTTTGTTGTAAACTCAATTTGTGCAGACTCATTAGAGAGTGAAAACATGTTGGAGGCATGATCTAAACATGTAAAGTATCATATATCATATGCAAAAAGAATTATTGTTCTACCTACATTGTTTCAGTTACTATTGGCTCTTTAAGCGATACATGCAAACGCGTGAGTCCTTAGCAATGCATATTACTTACAAAAATATATTTTTTATATATTTATGGTAGAAAATTCACAAAATATCTTCATGGAACATAATCTTTACTTATTAACCTAATGATTTTTTGCATAAAAGAAAAATTGATAATTCCATTTAACCTTTTTTCATTAAAGGATAATATTTGCCCCCTAAATTGACTTTCAAGTTCATTTTTTAATCTTTATAATTACCTTTACAACATTAATAATGTTTTAAATAATAATGAAAAAGTTCAATAGAGAAATGTCCAATGATAAAAATGGTGAAAAGTGATTATTTTAAATACTAAAACCATCAATAGATGGCGGTAAGTCACTGTCTTAATGCTAGAGTCATTGAGTTATTCGCTGTATTTATCAGTGGAGTAATGTAACAAAGTAATAATACTTCGTTAAAGTATTTTTTGGGAGAATATGACTTGAGTTTTTATATTTCTGTCAACTTTTACTCCACTATATTTCCTAAATAAAATATATACTTTTACTCCGATATATTTTCCCAAAGCATTTTCGTTACTTACTACAAAATAAAGTCGGAAGAACATGGAATGGAAACGACTCAAGGGCAAATTTTTTTAGTGATATAGCAAAACTTATGCGACAGTGCATTTTTTTTAGGGATGACGTCATCACGCACACCATTTTATCAGTAAAAGGCCAACTGGATGGAAACAGCCTTGAGACAGCAAATTTCACAAATATTTTTTTTCACATATTTTGCTTTGTCGATAAGAAAACATCACAAAAACTGGATGGAAACTTGGCTACTGTCATGTTGTAATCTTAACTGCATTGTATTGCTTTCTGTACTACAGTTTTTCTGTTTAAAATGCATTAATCTGTAAATTTATCAATTTCATTGGATATCATAGATATCATTTGGATATCATGATTTTACAGAATTTCACAGTTCATTTCAACAACATTTTTTACAGTGTATTTCTGACGTGGAGTTCCATCCGTTGGCTTGAAAAAGCCTGCCCAGAAAGATTGATGTTTTAAAATCTTTAAGTTTTGAGTTTTTGAAGGCAATCAGACGGTAGGTAGGTAGGTAGATTGATTCTAGGGTGTTGGGGGCTAATGTTTCAATGATGAAGTAGGCATTGATTTCTTCTGTGGAGGCAGCTTTTCACCTATATATATGAAAGGCACTTTCCAGGATCAGTCATTCGCTGGGTCTGGTGTCAATAAAGCTTTCATTGGACTAACAAGGAAGTTTTCAGTTCTGAAACTTACAGGATATTCTTATAGAATGATGACCTCTTATATGTCAAAAGCTCAATGAAAAGTTGATTTCTCAATTCATGGCCCATTTAAGAGTGAAACTACTTGAGATCTTTTTCTTTTTGTCCTGCAGCTATGAAGTGGTGAAGAGTGATGGCGTCTGTAAAAGATCTACTCAAGAACTTGCTGAAGAATCTGGTGAAAGATGATCTGAAGGAGTTTCAGTGGCACTTATTAGAAAATAAACATGAGTGTATTTTCAAGTCCGAAATGGAAAATGCAGATGTCTTAGACACAGTGGATAAGATGGTAGCACGTTTTGGACCAGAAGAAGCTGTGAAGATAACGGTGGAGATCCTGAGGAAGATGAACCAGAATAATCTGGTTGAGCAGCTAGAAAACAATCACAAGCAAAGTAACGTTTAATTCACTGTGACTGTAATGTGATTGACTAATGTAATGGTTTGACTGAATCTTTGCTCTGCTGATGTGTTTGTGTGATTTATGTTTTTGCTAGTGTGTGATCCTCTCTCACACACACACACACATCAGGCTAAAAGCAATATAAAGACATCTGCCACTGTTGGAGCTCATTCGAAAGAGATATTATTAGCATCTTATTATTATCTTTTTATTAAATAATGGTCTTTCACAACAAAAGAACTTTAATACAGATGTCCCACAAGGCTGTGTCAGTTTACCAATTCTTTTTACACTTTTTACAAATGAATGCTCAAGTAAGCATTTATAAAACTACAATTTTATATATTCAGATGACACACCCATTTTAATGTTTGAAGGGATAATTCACCCAAAAATGTAAATTACCCCATTTACTCACCCTCAAGCAATCCTAGGTGTATATGACTTTCTTATATTAAAAATGTCCTGGCTCTTCCTAGCTGTATGTCAGTGAATGAGGGATAAGATTTTAAAGCCAAAAAAAGTGCATCCATCCATCATAAATGTACTCCACTTGGCTCCAGGGGGTTAATAAAGGCCTTCTGAAGCTAAGTGATATTTAAAACTTTATAAACTAAAATAATTAGCTCACATGCTCAAAAAGAAAAAAAAAAAAAGAAAAAGAGAGACTAGGCAACAAATATGACCTCCTGACATTTCTCTTTAAAATTTTTCATTTTAGATTTATAATTTGTGACAGTGTTTTGTTTTGCTCTATCCTCTGCACTTTCGCATCCATCAATATGGCATATGGCAACATAACTATTTTTCCATAGTGGTAGTGTTGCCATAAGGTAACATTGATATTTTCTCGAATTACAGTAAAACTATGATAAACAAAGTTTATTTGTGAATAAATTTTTTTTAATTTATTTCCAAAGATGCTGCAAAAAATCCCCCTTGAGAAGAGAGTTTAGAAATGAGGTTAATAGAGCAATTTCTGGAGCACTTCAACAGGTTTTCTTCTGTGTTAGGGTGACAGTAGGAAAGAGAGTTTTGGAGGGACATTCAAATCATTAATTTGACTTAAAAACAGCAAACGCAAACCATTGACCTTAAGTCCTTCCCTTTTAATTCCCATAGAGCACTGTATTGTATTTTTTCTAGGGCTTTAACGATTCCTCGATTAAATTTGAATACTCGATTTTAAAAAATCCTCAATTTCAACTTGCGCGTCGAGTAACCGGTAAAATACCACAGACGAAAATCCATGAAACACATTATTAGACCATTTTCTAAGGCTGCACGATATTATGTTCAAAAATCATAATAAAGCATATGCTATTGTGAATTTACGAAGGCTGCGAATCAATTAAATAAATGTATGTGCTGCAGGTTTAATATGTGCTGTAATTATTTACATATGTGTAGGTTATGTCCCCAGTGACACCCAGTTTACATTGGTCTAAAAGCTTTAATCAAAACTTTGTATAGTGTGATACAATTGTTTATTAATGTTGAACAATAGATGGCGCTGTCACCAAATTGATTTGGTATCGTCAAGGCATGTGCAAAGGTTCATTTAAGCAGAAGGAAACAATAACTTTTAATGACTGGTCAGCATGGCTTAAACACGATCTGAGACAAATAGTGACAATTCAGTGAACACTCTGGAATTAGGAATTAGAAAAAAGTTATTCTGAAATTTTCAAATTGAAACCAAGTGTTTAGGGATGAGCGATATACTATCAACTGGCAGAGATTTTAGATTATAGCGGTTACACGTGTGAAGTTGTAGTGCTGTCCCCTCATGAAAGTTTATCTTTTGCAAGAGATTTTTAAACTATTCAAGTACAATAAACCATGAAAGAGAACTCAATTCAATACTCTCACTCTGTCTGAGAGTCAAGAACATTTTTACTTATGTTAGTTAAGCTATTACTAGTTTTTTGCTGGGATATCAAAATTGGTGTTAAGAAGTATGAAATTTCAATGGTATCTTAAAATTATAAATTGTAACAACCTTATTTCAAGCTAACTATATTTAGAAGTATATATCATTAGCTTGAAATACAATTAGTAAAATGATTGATATACAAAGTATTCATTGTGACTTTACATGAGTCAAGGTATTTCCATAACCATACACGTTGTCAACTTAAGCATAATCTGTGATTAAGATTTTGCATGTAAACACTGTTGAGTGATTAAATGAGTGATTAATTTGAATGTAGTAGAAGCAGTGTTCAAGTTTCCACACATATACAGTTGATTTTTTTTGTAAAAGAAATCAAATACCATGTTAGAATATATGTAAAGAATGTATTATAATTTTAATAAAATCGATCACTTACTCTTTGCTGATTTCTTTCCTGTTTCTCAAAGGCTCAGCTGCAGAGCACAGTAAGGCTGCTCTTCATAAGATTAGCCTCAGACTGAAGGACAAATTAAAACAGGACTACAAGAAGATATTGGTTGGTAATTCAGAGATGGGTCATCAGAAGTACCTGCATGATATCTACACTGATTTATATGTGGTGGAAAATGAGACAGGAGGAAGAGTGAATGAACACGAGGTGAGACAGTTTGAATTAAATCTCAAACAATTTGATGCCAAAGACACACCGATACAGTGCAATAACATTTTCAAAGTCCATAAGGGTCAACAAAACAGAAAGGTGCTGACCATGGGGATTGCAGGGGTGGGAAAATCAGTCTCCGTCAATAAATACATCCTTGACTGGGCTGAAGGGAAAGAGAATCAGGATATAGCTTTCATTTTACCTCTGCCGTTCCGTGAGCTAAATTTGATCACAAAAAACGTCAGTCTCATGGGACTGCTTCATGAATACGTCTTTAATGGTACTGAAGAACTGCCTTCTCTTCCTGAAGGTGATGGTAAAGTCTTGTTCATCTTTGATGGGCTGGATGAATGTCGCTTCCCTTTGAGATTTAAAGAGCCTGACAGAATTACAGATGTTCACACAGAAACAACAGTGAGTAAGATAGTTACAAGCCTGATCAAGAGACACCTGCTTCCCTCTGCTCTCATCTGGATCACATCCAGACCAGCAGCAGCCAGTCTGATACCCCGTGACTACATTGATCAGGTGACAGAGGTGAGAGGATTTAATGATGAGCAGAAAGAGCAATACTTCAAAAAAAACAGTCCTGAAGTTTCTGAAAATATCATCAGTCACATTAAGAAATCCAGGAGTCTGTACATCATGTGCCATATCCCTGTCTTCTGCTGGATCTCTCTCACTGTTCTTAAGCCTCTACTGGCTCAAGAGAGCGATGACAAAACACCTACAACTCTCACAGGGATGTACACAAACTTCTTACTTACTCAGCAGCAACAGTTGAAAGAAAAATACAATGTTCCTGAACCTAAAGCCAATGCAAGGTCTTTTGATCAGATTATTCTAAAGCTTGGGAAACTGGCCTTTCAACAGCTGGAGAAAGGAAACCTGATTTTCTACAAAGAAGATCTTGAGGAATGTGGACTAGATGTCAGCGAAGGTTCTGTGTAC
This sequence comes from Megalobrama amblycephala, assembly GCF_018812025.1. Classification (NCBI taxonomy): domain Eukaryota; kingdom Metazoa; phylum Chordata; class Actinopteri; order Cypriniformes; family Xenocyprididae; genus Megalobrama; species Megalobrama amblycephala. The sequence continues at coordinate 31,609,556 of NC_063057.1, read as the reverse complement.
TCTGGGTTATGCACTCAGATCTTTCAGGAGGAAAAGGCTGTTTCAGCAAGAAGTGTTTTCAGCTTTGTACATCTCAGTGTCCAGGAATTCCTTGCTGCTCTCTATGTGTTTATGATGGGCAAAGATGAGAAAGCTAACTTATTTCTTCAATCTTGGATAGAAAAACTGAAATGGAAACTGTCCAAAAAGCCACTGTTTAAACTTCATAAGGCTGCAATCAACAAGGCTTTACAAAGTGAGAACGGACACCTGGACCTTTTCCTCCGGTTCCTCCTGGGTCTTTCACTGGAGTCCAATCAGAGTGACCTGAAAGAAGTACTGCCAGGACTGAAACTGAAAACAGAGGACATGAAAAACACTTCTGACTATATCAAAAAGATAATAGAGAATGAGAAATCAATAGAGAGGACCATTAATCTATTCCACTGTCTGAATGAACTAAAAGATAAGTTTGTGGAGGAAATCCAGAAGAATCTAAGCTCAGGAAATATTTCAGCACAGAAGCTGTCCTCTGCTCAGTGGTCTGGTCTGGTGTTTGTGCTCCTCATGTCAGAAGAGACTCAAGAGATGTTTGAACTGCAGAAATACAGAAGATCTGATAAAGCACTGACGAGACTGCTGCCAGTGATCAAAAACACCAGAAGAGCACTGTAAGAATATCCTTTACATTCATTTACATACATCGATAGTCATTTGTAATTTGACCTTCATTTTACGTGGGTGACTTGTTGGCCTAGATTGTTCAGAAAAATACATAAAATGTGTGTGCTGATATAAATACTGGTTAGATGTTTTATGAAGAGAAAATTGTATTAGCTTTGTTTCCATCACTACAGTCAAAGGTTTTTCCAAGCTCCAGATTATAAATGTTACTTAATAATTTATTTATTTAATGATTTATTTGTATAAGGACAGATAAAATAAACATAAAACTGGGACAACAGCCATCCAATGTATGTATCATAGTTAATTTGCCAAAGTTAATTTGCAACAGATTTTAATAATCTGATTTTAATAATCATTAAATAATCAGGTAATGAATTCCAAAATTCTACACTTTTAACTGAGAGGACAGTCTGAGCAAAAGATGTTTAACAAAATAAACATTTACAATTTCAACCAGAATGTAGATCTGCTGCACCCCTGCACACTCTCTCTCTCTCTCTCTCTCTCTCAAAAAAAAGAAAAAAAATCATAAGGGTTGAGAGGCAAGACCATTTAAACATTTAAATACAAGCTTTACATAAAAAAAGACAAAGTGTTTTTTTTAGTAGTTTTACAAAGTTTTATTTACTTAAGTTGAAAATTATCATTTTAATGATGGTATCTTCTAAAATTTCTAAAATTTTCAAGGCTCTGTTGTAGGCATTCAATCAGATTAATTAAAGACTGACGTGTGATATCGAGTTTAAAAACAGAAGGGCATGATCATATGTTAAACAATTTATTATTATTATAAGCATTACTGTTGCTGTTTGTTTTGTTCTCTACACAGGCTACACAGCTGTAATCTCACTCCTCAGTCCTGTAAATGTTTGTCTTCAGTTTTACAATCCTCAAACTCCTTCTTGAAAGAGATGGACCTGAGTAGCAATGACCTGCAGGATTCGGGAGTGAAGCTTCTTTCTGATGGACTGAGGAGTCCAAGCTGTCAGCTGGAGATTATGAGGTGAATGGTTTTAAAGTAATTAATATAAGTATTTTTGCATAAGTGCATAAGTCTGAGAAAAAAATTATTTGGGGTTGGGGGGACAGTAGGGGTTAAACAGATCATAGTAGAAGGGCTTTTATAAATTACAGTTACAACAACAATAAAACATGAGTACAAGTTTATTGTTGAATTAACCAAGACGTAGTTAATACACTTGAAGCAGATCTGAAATAATCAGGTAATGAATTCCAAAATTTTACACTGAGAGGGCAGTCTGAGCAAAAGTAAAATTGTACAATTTCCGCCACAAACCCCTCTGGTGGATCTGCTGGACCCCTGCAATCTCTCTCAAAAAAAAAAAAACCAAGGGAAAAAAGAGGGGGGGGGGGTGCTGAGGGTCAAGATCATTTAAACTTCAGAATAAAAACTTTACATAGTTTAGAAAGGATAATTGAGCAAAGCTTATCAATATTGTATTTACTTGAGATCTGACTGTGATGGTATCTTATTAGCTTTCTATCTAAAATTTTCAAGGCTCTGTTGTAAAGGCATTCGATCAGATTAATTACAGACTGACATGTGTGATAATATCATCGAGTTTAAAAACAGAAGGGCATGATCATATGTTAAACGATTTATTATTATAATTAAAATTCTTAATATTATTATTAGCATTATTGCTGCTATTTGTTTTGTTCTCTACACAGGCTACACAGCTGTAATCTCACTGCACAGTCCTGTGAACATTTGTCTTCAGTTTTACAATCCTCAAACTCCTTCCTGAGAGAGATGGACCTGAGTAGCAATAACCTCCAGGATTCTGGAGTGAAGCTTCTTTCTGATGGACTGAAGAGTCCAAACTGTCAGCTGGAGATAATGAGGTGAATGGTTTTAAAATAATCAAATATGCTGTAATAAGAGGTGGACTTAACCAATAAGTAAGGTAAACGACCGCTTAGCGCCCCAGAAAAAAAAGGACCCCGTTAAATTTGGCAAAACATATTTAGCAAACGTACAAGTGCATATTTGTGTTTGTGCTTTGGAGAGTGTCAAAGGTTTCTATTTCCCACATGATTTTCCAGTGTTTAGCAATGTAGTCAATCACACACATGTCTATTGATTTCTTGAACACAATAGCCAATGAGAGGCATTTAAGTTCCACTCACTGGACAGTAGGGGTTGATCCGTGATCTGTATGGACCAGGCCCCATGGTTCGGCACGCATGTGATTCACAGATCAATTGCAAATTTAACCACAATAGAGTGAAAGGTTATCATTTGCATGTGTTTTGTCTTGCTAGTTTACATATTCCAAACTTTAAAACCATTCATTTATTCAATTTATCTTTCGTATCCCCATGCACTTGGATGGATACATGCATACAAATTATGTCAGTCAAAATACCCATCTCAGCAAGTATTCTCATAAACACATTCGGTTATGTCTTAAGTGAGCAAGTTGAGAAAGAAATCAGTATTATATTGGATCTGTGCATACATGGGATCTTTAAAGTGACAGCAAGCTATACATACCCGCCGTTGTCTGTTTTGTTAATCAAACAACAAAATACAGCTTTAACAAAGATAAATCTATATTAAATTTAAAAGATTTTCACATGAAAAAAGGCAGAGTCTCTGCACACACCTACCTACCATGGACCAATTATAGTAAAAAAAAAAAGGTGTTTACCAGCACAGAGCGAATATTTCCAGATAGTTTGCTTTGGCAAGCTTTTTCAAACTCCCAAAACAAACTCCAAAAGAACTTGGTTTTGGCCTGATATTGTGCAAAATGATGTCACATCAATTTGTTCTTTGATTTTACTTGAAGTATATCAGGGCCTTCGTGTTTCATTAAGTTACAAGTGAAAATGCCACGTGAAAGGTACATCAAATTTTACTTAGCGCCTGTGGAGTTTTAAGTGCCGTAACTCAATGAGGAATATCTTCTGATCAACGCAATGGATTATGTTGATTTTGGACTCTTTTTAAACATGAGAATATGTTGTAAATAATGATGTGCCAGTTCCATAAAGCATGTTTTATGAAGTTACAAGTGAAAACATGACATAAATGCTGCAAGGTATTGGAACTATTTTACCATGGCAATGAAAAATAACTGACAATCAAGGACAAATATCACATTCTGATTTGTCAGAACTTGTCATGTGTATATTAATTCTTAATAACCATACTACACAACGGTTGGTAATATACTGTGTATTGACACAAATATCGATCTTTATCTTGATTCAATATGAATTCATATGCATATACTGTACATATAAGGAAAAAAATCTTTGTTGAATGCAGTTTTCCTTTTTAACACTAGTTTAAACTTTTGAGTTAAATTCAGTATTTCATTGTAATCATTAATATTCACTTATGTGCTTACAAGAATATAATTTAAAATATTTGGATGTGAGTTATTACTTTTTTAAACTTCACATTTAAAAAAAAACCTAGTAGATTCATATGTATTTATTAAAAGCAATACAGGCATCTACTGAATAAACCATGGCATTATAAATGAAAGTTATTATTTTTTATGCCTCAAAATGTCTCCAATCTGCCTCTTAAATATTGGAATTTAAAACTATTTTGTGTTTTAACCTTAACGCTGTTTTCTGGGCCCTAGAGGTGTTTTGACATGCCTTGACATTTCTGTTACGTATAACATTTTCATGGCTAAAGGCTGATTACACTGTATTCAGCAGTAATTCTGCTACAATAATATGTGAACAGCATGCATGTGAGGGATGTGTTTCAGATGTGTTTCAGACTGGACTTCACTAAGAGAGAGACAGCAGAAAGAGCATCGTGTTAGTTTTCTTTATTTTGCAAAAGGCAAAACAATTCATTTTTATTTTGAGTCTACACAAATAAAAGTAGACATTTAACAGTTTTGAATGTGTATAACACTTATCTGTATGACCAAAATCAGAGTATTTTTAGTCTCTTTCACACTCATAAGAAAAAAAGTTTGGTGGTTACATGTGAAATATGTGCGATAAACTCCCATCCTGGGTTGCGCCAATAGACTGTGATATTGTGTATCCAGAGATATCGTCTATCAGTTATTGATATCAAGAGGATTCAGCATTTCCAATTTATGTATTAAATTATTATTTGCCCCACAATTTCAGCACATCACCACAAGGATAATTAAAGATTAGATAGATTAGCTTACTCCTCATTGATTTAAAAACATTTATGTCGACTACGCATTCACTATGTATAGGGGCCACAAGAGAAATATTAAGAAATAAATTAAGACAGTTACATACCGTTATCAGCATATGTTGAAGTATTTATCTCTCGTTGTCTCTGAGAGAAATTGTGCCTATGGTAAATTAATAAAAGTAAATTAATAAAAGTGCCGCCCTTATGGACATGCAAGTGGCTTGGAAGACGTGTAACATGGTTTATCCATTTTAATTTAAATAAACAAAAAATTTTAATATTTCAGTGATGCTTTGGATGATCAATATATAATCAGTGGCTGCAATGAGCTCTTTAGACAGCGTGTCACAAGCTCAGCTTCTTGTACGTCTTCTCACCGCAAAACGGCAGTGGGGCAGTGTCAGTAGCATGTTTACCCCCTCAGTGTTCAACCACGGAAAGATGTAATACAAAAAAGTTGGGACACTGTACAAATTGTGAATAAAAAACAGAATGCAATGATGTGGAAGTTTTAAATTTCAATATTTTATTCAGAATACAACATAGATGACATATTAAATGTTTAAACTGAGAAAATGTATCATTTTAAGAGAAAAATAAGTTGATTTTAAATTTCATGGCATCAACACATCTCAAAAAAGTTGGGACAAGGCCATGTTTACCACTGTGTGGCATCCCCCTCTTTTTTTTATAACAGTCTGCAAACGTCTGGGGACTGATGAGACAAGTTGCTCAAGTTTAGGAATAGGAATGTTGTCCCATTCTTGTCTAATACAGGCTTCTAGTTGCTCAACTGTCTTAGGTCTTCTTTGTCGCATCTTCCTCTTTATGATGCGCCAAATGTTTTCTATGGGTGAAAGATCTGGACTGCAGGCTGGCCATTTCAGATGTGTAAGCTGCCCATGCCACACGCACTCATGCAACCCCATACCATCAGAGATGCAGGCTTCTGAACTGAATGCTGATAACAACTTGGGTTGTCCTTGTCCTCTTTAGTCCGGATGACATGGCGTCCCAGTTTCCAAAAAGATCTTCACATTTTGATTCGTCTGACCACAGAACAGTTTTCCACTTTGCCACAGTCCATTTTAAATGAGCCTTGGCCCAGAGAAAACGCTGCGCTTCTGGATCATGTTTAGATATGGCTTCTTTTTTGACCTATAGAGTTTTAGCCGGCAACGGCGAATGGCACGGTGGATTGTGTTCACCGACAATGTTTTCTGGAAGTATTCCTGAGCCCATGTTGTGATTTCCATTACAGTAGCATTCCTGTATGTGATGCAGTGCCGTCTAAGGGCCCGAAGATCACAGGCATCCAGTATGGTTTTCCGGCCTTGACCCTTACGCATAGAGATTGTTCCAGATTCTCTGAATCTTTGGATGATATTATGCACTGTAGATGATGATAATGTCAAACTCTTTGCAGTTTTTCTCTGAGAAACTCCTTTCTGATATTGCTCCACTATTTTTCGCCACAGCATTGGGGAAATTGGTGATCCTCTGCCCATCTTGACTTCTGAGAGACACTGCCACTCTGAGAGGCTCTTTTTATACCCAATCATGTTGCCAATTGACCTAATAATTTGCAAATTGGTCATCCAGCTGTTCCTTATATGTACATTTAACTTTTCCGGCCTCTTATTGCTACCTGTCCCAACTTTTTTTGAATGTGTAGCACTCATGAAATCCAAAATGAGCAAATATTTGGCATGACATTTCAAAATGTCTCTCTTTCAACATTTGATATGTTATCAATATTCTATTGTGAATAAAATATAAGTTTATGAGATTTGTAAATTATTGCATTCCTTTTTTATTCACAATTTGTACAGTGTCCCAACTTTTTTGGAATCGGGTTTGTAAAAAAGCTAGTAAACAAAGAAACGTAATGTCACATTTACCTCAGAACAAACATGACCATAAACTCCTTAGTCAGCTAGAAAAATTAACTCTAGAGGAGCATTTAGCTAAATATATGCACCATATTACATATTAATTATAATTTTTAATGTTCCTCAATAGCCTATATAATGCATGTTTGAATAAATCCTCCAAGTTGACTGCCACCATTTAAATGTTTATATATTAAAAAAAACTAAATGGAGTAGAAATAATTTTAAAGTTAGTAGATCTATTATAACTTTATTATTATAAAAAAAAATCTCCTTTTAATGTAATTTAAGTTTGTAAACAAATTTGTTCATTTTACCATTCAGTATTAAAGTAGTACCAACCTATGTATATTATACAGCTTTAGTTGATAGAATGTTTTTCTTGAGAAAATTTTACATGTACTGTAGCCTACCTATACAGTATATCCTAAATAACTGATATTGACTCCAATTGTAAGCGTGTGAATTGAAATGCATAACTGTGATGAGAGACTGGCAGGAAATGGTGCAAAACAAAGTTTTTTGACACAGAGTGTGATATACTGATAACACACACATAAGCATTGTTTCAGAATGCTCTCAATACATGTAGCCTAGATCAGATGCTTACTATATGTATTCTTGTGGTGGTGCTTATGGGGTGTTGCTTTGGGACGGGTTAGAATGAGGCTGGGAGGGAAAAATCACAGTACACAAAAAAGTAGACTACAGACCCCTCAACCCCACCCCCCTTGCTGGGGCCCCCTCCCAGAGATTTGCTTAGGGCCCCCAATAACCTAAACACGGCCCTGAGCAGCATGTTCAGAATAGCAGCTTGTGATGACGTCCATTGAAGAGGTGCTTTTCAATGGCGATGAACTTCTATGTCGGGCTTGTTCAGACCGTGACATCTCAATGGTTGATTTGGCCATTTGAATTGGCATCCAGTGGCACTTTATAAAGGCAGCTAGCACCAACCGCTATTCACACACTTGAACGGTGTTGCGGCGACTGTTTTCTTTTTCTTTTGCTGATCTCCCATGGCCCAGACCTTGTGGTTTAGGGCAACTGATTCATAATTCTGCTTCAACTGTGTGATACTCTCACGAGGAGTGACAAATATTTCTGACATGCCAGAAATTCATCGGACCATCCGATTGACGATTGGGAGAGGTTTACCGCCTCTCATTTCCCCCTGTACACTGCACGACAAACGATGCCCAACAAAGCTGAAAATCATCCAGATTAAAAGTCTGGTTAAAAAACGGTTAATCGCACTGTGTATACTAGGGGTGAAATGGTTCTCAGTAAAAAAATCGAACCGTACTGTTCTGCACACTCGGTTCGGCACGCACTTGCACCGCGGTTCATCTCATATCTGTCTTTTTTTACAGTCTATGCTTACGACGCATACGCATCTATAATATGGCTTGTAGAACACTGATAAAACAGAATTAGGCTAATGTAAGTTTCTGTCGATGGATGTGCTTTCTGGCGTCCCCTAAACTTTGTTTAATGCGAGTGCTGTATGCTCATAAGACTCAACTGGGTGTTGATAATGTGCGAGCGCAGGTGAGACCTGAACAGCACACATTGCTATCTACATTTAAACTAAACTCATTTAAGCCTTGCAAATTTAAACATTCGAGTGCAAGGCACGAAAGAGAAGTTACGCGTGTGTGTACAGCACGCAAATGTTGAGGTCTCTTTCAAGTCTTGCGCTTCAACGGACAAATTCACACAAAATTATGTCAACATGCCCGTCTTGGCGAGTATCCTAGCAAGCATTGTCGGTTATGTCTTAAGTGAACTTATATGCTCGAGAAAGAACACGTGTTTAGTTTTTAGTGTACTGATCCATTTATTATGTCTTAAAGAGACAGCAGCCCTTGCATTCCTGCTGTCTGGATGTGTTTTTAATATTAATCAAACAACAAAATACAAGGAAATCACTCATTGCTCATGACGGAATAGCAACTTAATAATTAATAATAATTGATCTTTATTTAATTTATAAGATTACATGCAATGTTGTTTTACATTTTATTAGCAACTTTATGCAATTCCTGTACCTAAAAACTACATAACCTGAAAAGCTATATTTATTTGTATCTTTGCTTTACTGTATTTATTTGTGCTGTTTGATTATTTTTTCTTATTTTCTTTTATTTTTATTTGACAGTAGTAATTTTTTCCCTGAACATAGCACATACCGAACCATATCAAAACCGTGATACAAACTGAACCGTTACACCCCTAGTGTATACCCAGCATTATTTGTATGACTATGTTAATGTTTCATGTCTAAATGTAAATTATATATTTTCAATTCAAAACAATGAAAATTGAAAAAAGTAATCACTTGAAATCACTGCCTGTAGGGTTTTTTTTAAATAGTAAAAAATGCCTAATGAAAGGCTGAAATAGGTATACATCTTCAAATAACAATTTCTATAATACACACAAGTATAAATATGTCTGATGACTTAACTACTGTACATTTATAAAAATAAATAAATAAATAATTTTATTCTGGTACACATTCACTGACACTTTTTCTACTTTTGTGACTGAATCTACAGAGAATTACAGCTGTGAATACAAATTGGACAGGTCAGTGAGTGATAGTAAAGTCTGATCGCCAAACTAATGTCGAATGGACTGTTCCTGTATGTCTTTGTAGATTGTCTGGCTGTATGGTGACAGAGGAAGGCTGTGGTTATGTGTCTTCAGCTCTGAGTTCAAACCCCTCACGCCTGAAAGAGCTGGATCTGAGCTACAATCACCCAGGAAATTCAGGAGTCAAGCTGCTCACTGATAAACTCAATCATCCAAACTACAGACTGGATAAACTCAAGTATGTTGAGCAAAGAGTTTTGTTTAAACAACTCCAAAACCAGCAATACAATCTTCTCATATTACAAACCAGTTACACTTATACATTTACAAAAGTTCTTACTGAGAATTTATTTAGAGGTTTACCTCTAGTTATACTATGGGGCTGTAGAATGCTTTGTTCTGCAATTATTTCCAGTAAATGCACAGCTTAAATAGTTCCAGGCAGGTCTTGACTGCATTACAGTTCCATATCACTTCATAAAATTATTTTAGTTATTTCAAAGGTCCTGACAACCTACAACAGCAAAAAAAAAAAAAAAAAAAAAAAAGACACTGATCAAACAAATAAATATAACAAATTGGATATAAATCACAAACCATTTCCATGATTTTCAGTCTTGCACAGAAACTTGTTGTCAGTGCTGTCCTGCGACTTCATCAGTAAAATAGTATCGCAACTTGTGTAGTATGTCTGAAAAAGGGACTGTATTAGGTGAGGTCTGATATCTAGCTTTCCTTAAGGGTTATCTGTCAAAAAACAGGATCCAATCAGCTTCATCCAAAAGAGGTATATTTGTTGTGGTGGAAAGAGTCTTAAAAATGTTATTAAAGTAAAAGTATTGCTACTTATAATAATATAAAAAATAATATGACTCAAGTAAGAGTTAATAAGTAGTTTGTTACGTTGTTACTTCCATATTATTTTTCTGTTTACCCTCAAAATGAGGTGATGTGACTCTAAACACTCTCATGTCATTTTTCTGTTTCATTCATACTGAAAGCCAGAGCGCAGAAAGTCATGCAGAAAGTCCACAAGTGAATTCATAGAAGTATTAAATCCATACATTTTCAGTTGCTTATAAACATATTAATGGGAAAAGTGTCATTATACTGTATTCATCACAAACTTAATATGTAACCATAATATGTGAGCAACATGTATGTACATGTTTGTATTTGTGACCGAATAACATTTATGCATGGTTATTGAATGGGTCGAACGGTTCTCACTGTAACCATTCCATTCCGTGCCGTTCTGGGCCTGCTTGTATGGTTACGGTTTAATTTTCCACTGTGGGGCTGATAACGGCCGCTCTTTGGAATGCAATACAAAAGCGTCAGTCGTTGCCTTGGTAACACAATGGTTTACTGATGATATGACATTTAAATAATAACCACGTTATGGAGGATGATCAGATATTTCTTTTAATTTCATTATTAATTTATGTCGCTCAAATAGATCGCTTAGCCAGCTACAGAGAAACTGGTAGACAAATGACCAATCCTGAGTGGCAATGTCACTTCACGGATTCTACCAGCATGATTCAGCATTGCCTTGACAACCAAGCCGAGAATTCCAGGCTGAGAACGGTTTGTGATCGTGCTGTGCTGCACCAGGCTCAAGTAGAACCGTTCGACCTAACCATGGAAAAGCAGCTTATCTGTTGACAAGACTTTTGACTAATGGATGTTGTAGTTTTTGCTTTAAAATGATATGAAAATCATCCTGTCCACGCATTCACATAAACAATATATTGATTTAAATTTTGGAATAATCCTGAATAATGTTGTGATTCATACTTGAGGAGACAATGAGCAGCATAATGAGCCTTTCAGTCAGATATGTAAGAGTGAAATAACAATATAAATGAGAGTCAAAGGCACATTTTGAGTAAATCCTGTTCAAAGATATATGTGAAAATCACATACCTGGTATTTCCAAGGTGTTTTGTGTTTATATGCACTGGAGAGAAAAAAAAGTCCTGCTTCTGGTGATCTCACTATCATATTTATGCAGAATTTGTCCAATCCGGGGCCAATGCCTGGTCACTATGATTCTCAAATCTGTGAAATAAAAGCAAAAAAAATAAATAAATACATTTGTGAGCATGCTGATAACAAGATTATAACAACAATTGATGTTAATATAATGTCCACTCTTAACAGAAAACGTGATCATTTTTTATCTCATGCATGCATGTATTATTGAATATCATGTGGATTTTGTATAGGCATGTAATATTTTAAATTGTACACAGTACCGACCATTACTATTTTTAATGTTTTTGAAATAAGTTTCATGCTCATAACTGTGTACTCAAAATGTGTCTTTGACTCTCAGTTTTACATTTAACTTATTCTAAACTACAAACAAAAAAATATATATTTCTTTTGTCATTCCATACTTTCTTCCTGACTGAATGGCTCATTATGTGGCTCATTAGGGGCAGGGTCTTAATCTCCTCAGCTGTGAATCACAGCATTATTCAGGAAGATTCACGCCTCTTCACATATGGCCAGGGTAAAAAATCAATACATTGTTTTAAAGTGTCCGAGTAGGCAGAATGATTTTAACATCAATTTGAAGCAAAAACTCTAGAATCAAATATTAAATTC